>NC_074701.1:30123598-30196098 GCF_029448725.1 Salvelinus fontinalis | reverse complement strand
GAAAGTCAGAAAAGCAATAAAATTAATCCCTTACCTTTTGATAATCTTTGGAGGTTTGCACTCATGAGACTCCCACTTACACAATAAATGTTATTTTTGTTCGATAAATATTCGTTTTATAACAAAAAACGCCATTTGGGTTGCGCGTTATGTTCAGAAAACCAAAGCCTCGTTCCATTCCTGAAAGGCAGACAAATTCCAAAAAGTATCTGTAATGTTCGTAGAAACATGTCAAACGTTTTTTATAATCAATCCTCAGGTTGTTTTTAACATACATAATCGATAATATTTAAACCGGACGGTAACCTATTCAATAAAAGAGAGAAAGAAAATGTCGAGCTACCCCTCTCGCGGGCAGGAACTAATCAAAGGACACCTGACTCGTTTTGAAAAATGTTGCTCATTTAAAAAAATAAAAGCCTGAAACTATGTCTAAAGCCTGACCACAGCCTGAGGAAGCCATTGGAAAAGGAATCTGGTTGATACGCCTTTAAATGGAGGAGGGGCAGGCAACAGAACAGGGATAAAAAAAATAAAAAAGCACTTCCGGGTTGGATTTCCTCAGGTTTTCGCCTGAAGAATCAGTTTTGTTATACTCACTGACAATATTTTGACAGTTTTGGAAACTTTGGAGTGTTTTCTATCCTAATCTGTAAATTATATGCATATTCTACAATCTGGGCCTGAGAAATAATCTGTTTACATTGGGAACGTTATTTTTTTTTTTTTAAAGAAGAAAATCTGGCCCCTAGCATCAAGAAGTTAATGAACATGCACCTGTGGAACGGTCGTTAAGACACCAACAGCTTACAGACAGTAGGCAGGTAGGCAATTAAGGTCACAGTTGTGAAAACTTAGGACACTATAGAGGCCTTTGTACTGACTCTGAAAAACACCAAAAGAAAGATGCCCAGGGTCCCTGCTCATCTGCGTGAACGTGTCTTAGGCATGCTGCAAGGAGGCATGAGGACTGCAAATGTGGCCAGGGCAATAAATTGTAATGTTCGTACTGTGAGATGCCTAAGACAGCGCCACAGGGAGACCGGACAGACAACTGATCGTCCTCGCAGTGGCAGACCACATGTAACAACAACTGCACAGGATCGGTACATCCGAACATCACACCTGTGGGACAGGTACAGGATGGCAACAACAACTGCCCGAGTTACACCAGAAACGCACAATCCCTCCATCAGTGGTCAGACTGTCCACAATAGGCTGAGAGAGGCTGGACTGAGGGCTTGTAGGCCTGTTGTAAGGCAGGTCCTCACCAGACATCACTGGCAACAACCTTGCTTATGGGCACAAACCCACCGTCTCTGGACCAGACAGGACTGGCAAAAAGGGCTCTTCACTGACGAGTCACAGTTTTTTTCTCACCAGGGGAGATGGTCGGATTTGCGTTTATCGTCGAAGGAATGAGCGTTACACCGAGGCCTGTACTCTGGAGCGGGATCGATTTGGAGGTGGAGGGTCCATCATCGTCTGGGGCGGTGTGTCACAGCATCATCGGACTGAGCTTGTTGTCATTGCAGGCAGTCTCAACTCTGCTTTACAGGGAAGACATCCTTCTCCCTCATGTGGTACCCTTCCTGCAGGCTCATCCTGACATGACCCTCCAGCATGACAATGCCACCTGCCATACTGCTCGTTCTGTGCGTGATTTCCTGTAAGACAGGAATGTCAGTGTTCTGCCATGGCCAGCGAAGAGCCCGGATCTCAATCCCATTGAGCACATCTGGGACCTGTTGGATCGGAGGGTGAGGGCTAGGGCCATTCCCAACAGAAATGTCCGGGAACTTGCAGATGCCTTGGTGGAAGAGTGGGGTAATATCTCACAGCAAGAACTGGCAAATCTGGTGCAGTCCATGAGGAGGAGATGCACTGCAGTAGTTAATGCAGCTGGTGTCCCCCTTTGTTCAGGGACACATTATTCATTTTCTGTTAGTCACATGTCTGTGGAACATGTTCTGTTTATGTCTCAGTTGTTGAATCTTATGTTCTTACAAATATTTACACATGTTAAGTTTGCTGAAAATAAACGCAGTTGACAGTGAGGACGTTTCTTTTTTTGCTGAGCTTATACATTTTTTGTGTTATCTATTTCACTAGTTTTGGCATAGTGAACCTGTGTTTCTTATGCCAATAAAGCCCTTTGAATTGAGTTGAAATTGAGAGAGCAGAGGGAGAGAGCAGAGGGAGAGAGCAGAGGGAGAGAGCAGAGGGAGAGAGCAGAGGGAGGGAGCAGAGGGGGGGAGCAGAGGGGGGGAGCAGAGGGGGGGAGCAGAGGGAGGGAGCAGAGGGGGGGAGCAGAGGGAGGGAGCAGAGGGAGGGAGCAGAGGGGGGGAGCAGAGGGAGGGAGCAGAGGGAGAGAGCAGAGGGAGAGAGCAGAGGGAGAGAGCAGAGGGAGGGAGCAGAGGGAGGGAGCAGAGGGAGGGAGCAGAGGGAGGGAGCAGAGGGAGAGAGCAGAGGGAGAGAGCAGAGGGAGAGAGCAGAGGGAGGGAGCAGAGGGAGGGAGCAGAGGGAGGGAGCAGAGGGAGGGAGCAGAGGGGGGAGCAGAGGGGGGGAGCAGAGGGAGAGAGCAGAGGGAGAGAGCAGAGGGAGAGAGCAGAGGGAGGGAGCAGAGGGAGGGAGCAGAGGGAGGGAGCAGAGGCCACAGGGGGCGAGGCCACAGGGGGCGAGGCCACAGGGAGCGAGGCCACAGGGAGCGCGGCCACAGGTAGAGAGAGAGTGAAATACCACAGAGTTGTGACCTGTTGCCACAAGAAAAGGGCAACCAGTTAAGAACAAACGCCATTGTAAATACAACCCATATGTATGTATTTTTATTTTCCCTTTTGTACTTTAACCATTTGCACATAGTTACAACACTGTACATATACATAATATGACATTTGTCATGTCTTTATTCTTTTGGAACTTCTGTGAGTGTAATGTTTACTGTTCATTTTTTATTGTTTATTTCACTTTTGTTTATTATCTACTTCAGTTGCTTTGGCAATGTTAACATATGTATCCCATGCCAATAAAGCCCCTTGAATTGAATTGAGAGCAGAGAGAGAGAGACAGCAGAGAGAGACAGCAGAGAGAGAGAGACAGCAGAGAGAGACAGTAAGGAGAGCAGAGAGAGACAGCAGAGAGAAACGGCAAAGAGAGACAGCAATGAGAGCAGAGAGAGACAGCAGAGAGAAACAGCAAAGAGAGACAGCAATGAGAGCAGAGAGAGACAGCAGAGAGAAACAGCAAAGAGAGACAGCAATGAGAGCAGAGAGAGAGAGACAGTAAGGAGAGCAGAGAGAGACAGTAAAGAGAGCAGAGAGAGACAGTAAAGAGAGCAGAGAGCGACAGCAAAGAGAGCAGAGAGACAGCAGAGAGAGACAGTAAAGAGAGCAGAGAGAGACAGCAAAGAGAGCAGAGAGACAGCAGAGAGAGACAGTAAAGAGAGAGAGATAGACAGTAAGGAGAGCAGAGAGACAGCAGAGAGAGAGAGAGAAAGACAGTAAGGAGAGCAGAGAGAGACAGCAGAGAGAGAGAGAGACAGTAAAGAGAGCAGAGAGAGACAGTAAAGAGAGCAGAGAGAGACAGTAAAGAGAGCAGAGAGAGACAGTAAAGAGAGCAGAGAGAGACAGTAAGGAGAGCAGAGAGAGACAGTAAAGAGAGCAGAGAGAGACAGCAGAGATAGAGAGAGAGAGAGACAGTAAAGAGAGCAGAGAGAGACAGCAGAGAGAGACAGTAAAGAGAGCAGAGAGAGACAGTAAGGACAGCAGAGAGAGAGAGAGAGACAGTAAGGAGAGCAGAGAGAGACCGCAGAGAGAGAGAGAGACAGTAAGGAGAGCAGAGAGAGACAGCAGAGAGAGAGAGACAGCAAAGAGAGCAGAGAGAGACAGTAAGGAGAGCAGAGAGAGAGAGACAGCAAAGAGAGCAGAGAGAGACAGCAAAGAGAGCAGAGAGAGACAGTAGAGCAGAGAGAGACAGTAAAGAGAGCAGAGAGAGACAGTAAAGAGAGCAGAGAGACAGTAAGGAGAGCAGAGAGAGACAGTAAAGAGAGCAGAGAGAGACAGTAAAGAGAGCAGAGAGAGACAGTAAGGAGAGCAGAGACAGCAGAGAGAGAGAGAGAGACAGTAAGGAGAGCAGAGAGAGACAGCAGAGAGAGAGAGAGACAGCAAAGAGAGACAGTAAAGAGAGCAGAGAGAGACAGCAGAGAGAGAGAGACAGCAGAGAGAGAGAGACAGCAAAGAGAGCAGAGAGAGACAACAAAGAGAGCAGAGAGAGAGAGAGAGAGAGACAGCAGAGAGAGAGAGACAGCAGAGAGAGAGAGACAGCAGAGAGAGAGAGACAGCAGAGAGAGAGAGAGACAGCAGAGAGAGAGAGCAGAGAGAGAGAGAGACAGCAAAGAGAGCAGAGAGAGACAGCAAAGAGAGCAGAGAGAGACAGCAGAGAGAGCAGAGAGAGACAGCAGAGAGAGAGAGAGAGACAGCAGAGAGAGAGAGAGAGACAGCAGAGAGAGAGAGAGAGACAGCAGAGAGAGAGAGAGAGACAGCAGAAAGAGAGAGACAGCAGAGAGAGAGAGAGAGACAGCAGAGAGAGAGAGAGAGACAGCAGAGAGAGAGAGAGAGAGAGCAAAGAGAGAGAGAGAGAGAGCAAAGAGAGACAGAGACAGCAGAGAGAGAGAGAGACAGCCTAGAGAGAGAGAGAGAGAGACAGCAGAGAGAGCAGAGAGAGCAGAGCGAGACAGCAGAGAGCAGAGCGAGACAGCAGAGAGAGCAGAGCGAGACAGCAGAGAGAGCAGAGCGAGACAGCAGAGAGAGCAGAGCGAGACAGCAAGGAGAGCAGAGAGAGACAGCAGAGACAGCAGAGAGAGCAGAGCTAGACAGCAAGGAGAGCAGAGAGAGCAGAGCGAGACAGCAAGGAGAGCAGAGCGAGACAGCAAGGAGAGCAGAGCGAGACAGCAAGGAGAGCAGAGCGAGACAGCAAGGAGAGCAGAGCGAGACAGCAAGGAGAGCAGAGCGAGACAGCAAGGAGAGCAGAGCGAGACAGCAAGGAGAGCAGAGAGAGAGAGAGCAGAGCAGAGAGAGACAGCAGAGGGAGAGACAGCGGAGACAGCAGAGAGAGACAGCAGAGATACAGCAGAGAGAGAGAGAGACAGCAGAGAGAGAGAGCAGAAAGAGAGACAGCAGAAAGAGAGACAGCAAAGAGAGACAGCAGAGAGAGACAGCAGAGAGAGAGAGAGACAGCAGAGAGAGAGAGAGCAGAGAGACAGCAGAAAGAGAGACAGCAAAGAGAGACAGCAGAGAGAGAGAGAGAGAGACAGCAGAGAGAGACAGCAGAAAGAGAGACAGCGAGACAGCAGACAGAGAGACAGCAGCATACTGCATGTCTGTAGAGAGCCATAACAGGCCAAATCTGGAACAGTCACTCAGTCAGTACTAATTCAAAGGGGGTAGGGGCTAGGGGCTAGGGGCTAGGGTTGAATGGCGGAAACGAAGTTACCGAGATTTACTGGGATTTACCGGCCAAAACCACTCCCTTCTCCCGGGGTATATAACTGTGAGAAACCAGTAAATTTAATACATTATTTACATGAACAGCATGGCGTGAAATGGAACTAATAAATGAAATGCAATGTCTATATCTGTCTTGTCTATGGCCTCTGCATGATGAATCAACGCTGAGGGTGGGGACAGACAGCCCATCTCAGTATGGAGTTCACAGTGCATATAGATCTATCATCTCATCATGGTAACTTTTTTTCTTGTGACAGGTAGACATACATTTGCTGCAGCATAGCCTATACTACGGTAATATAAAGACTGAATGCACGTCTAATTTACCCATATCCATCTGGCTTTCAGGGGTCACCTTGTTTTTTTAATTGTAAAGATTATAATTGTTTTAATTAGAGTTGCAGAATTTAAAAAAAGTTTATCACTTGAATACCGTGGCTTTAAATCAGTGCACGCGTGAGCACTCTCTAGCAGTCTTTCTCTCTCTGCATCAACTCCATTCAAATGGCATGGGAAGTAGATCATCCTGTTCTAGATTGATATATAGCCATATGCAGTGTATTCGGAAAGCATTCAGACCCCTTGACTTTTCCCACATTTTGTTGCGTTTGCAGCCTTATTCTAAAATTGGTTCTATGTTTTTTTCCCCTCATCAATCTACCCACAATACCTCATAATAACAAAGCCAAACAGCTCTCATAGCAAAGGCTCTGAATGCTTCAGTTATTTCGGTTTTTTAGTTTTAATACATTTGCAAAAATTTCTACAAACCTGTTTTCGCTTTGTCATTATGGGGTATTGTGTGTCGATTTATGAGTAACATTTAGTATTTCATCCATTTTACAATAAGCCTGTAATGTAACACAATGTGGCAATACTTTCTGAGTGTGTTATATATAGATGTCCTAGCCGACCTCTTTCAGGTAATACAGCACTATTAGCCTTATATTTAGCTAAATAATGATGGATTATACATACTACGCTTCTAACTTAAAGCCTCTGTCTCTTGTGCCATATGCACGACCTGTGCTCCGCTGGCCTCTCTGTAAAAAAGTATCCTTAGCTCTTGGAGTCCCATGCAGGAAAAGCTAGACTAGAATAGATTGCTGGACATTATTTCGTTTAGCATTTCTTATACCAATAGACTGTTCAAGGAGGGAGGCAAGCTCTTGTTTATTTAATGTTAAATACAGCAGCCAATAGAACTCACGGGTAGTTTGAAAGAGGAGTGAACGTGCGAAAGGGGTAGACTATAGCAGTTATTTATTCAGACCCATAACCAATCAATGTTTGTGAAGATAATTGAAGGATGTCTATATTATTGAAGGATGTCATTAGAATGATGAAGATAAGGACAACAAAACGTATTTAATTTAACTGAGGAAGGTATCAGCAACACTAGAGAGAGAAAGAGGAGGTCGGCTAATAACATTAGGGGACATATACATGTCAGCCTACTAATTATACAAAAGGGCCCTATTATATTTCAGAATTAAAATCTAATTCGCTAGCCTATACGCTGACTTTGTAGTCCGCATGTGCTGCACCAGAATCAAATGCTCTCTCCCTGCTTTATCATGGTTTGAACCATGTGCGTAATTCCAGTCCATACAATACAGTACAGTAATACAGTTCACACTCAAAAATATTATCCTTCTGGAGCTAGTTTAATTAAGTACAGGGTTAGCCGGGCGAAAAGTTATTTATTCTCGGGATGGAACATTTCTAAAATACCGGAAAATGTTCAACCCTACTAGGGGCTACAGGTTGATCTAGGACTGGGCAGTGGACTAGAGACCGGGACGTGCGTTAAAGACTCGGTTTGGTAGAAGGGGACTGGGCCAAGCGTTTGGGTTATAGGTTGGGTCTGGCGTTGAAGTAATACCCCGGGCTGTGACTGGGCTGGTAGGGAAACTGTCTGGGTAATTTCCGAGCCCTTTGTGCTGCAGTTTATCCACCCACACTGTGAGGTGTTTATTATAGTATTACGAGGTGGCAAAGCCAAGCAGCCAAGTAGTGGGCCCTCTAACACAGAGAGACGGCCTCACACAGTCTCTTGGCCTGTGTCCCAAATGGCACCCTAGTCCCTACATAGCACACTACTTCTGACCAGAGACCTGTGGGTAGTAGAGCTGTGTAATCCCTACATAGCACACTACTTCTGACCAGAGACCTGTGGGTAGTAGAGCTGTGTAATCCCTACATAGCACACTACTTCTGACCAGAGACCTGTGGGTAGTAGAGCTGTGTAATCCCTACATAGCACACTACTTCTGACCAGAGACCTGTGGGTAGTAGAGCCGTGTGGGTAGTAGAGCCGTGTGGGTAGTAGAGCCGTGTGGGTAGTAGAGCCGTGTGGGTAGTAGAGCCGTGTGGGTAGTAGAGCCGTGTTTGTAGTAGAGCCGTGTGGGTAGTAGAGCCGTGTGTGTAGTAGAGCCGTGTGGGTAGTAGAGCCGTGTGGGTAGTAGAGCCGTGTGGGTAGTAGAGCCGTGTGGGTAGTAGAGCCGTGTGGGTAGTAGAGCCGTGTGGGTAGTAGAGCCGTGTGGGTAGTAGAGCCGTGTGGGTAGTAGAGCCGTGTGGGTAGTAGAGCCGTGTGGGTAGTAGAGCCGTGTGGGTAGTAGAGCCGTGTGGGTAGTAGAGCCGTGTGGGTAGTAGAGCCGTGTGGGTAGTAGAGCCGTGTGGGTAGTAGAGCCGTGTGTGTAGTAGAGCCGTGTGGGTAGTAGAGCCGTGTGGGTAGTAGAGCCGTGTGTGTAGTAGAGCCGTGTGGGTAGTAGAGCCGTGTGGGTAGTAGAGCCGTGTGTGTAGTAGAGCCGTGTGTGTAGTAGGGCCGTGTGGGTAGTAGGGCCGTGTGGGTAGTAGAGCCGTGTGTGTAGTAGAGCCGTGTGGGTAGTAGGGCCGTGTGGGTAGTAGGGCCGTGTGGGTAGTAGGGCCGTGTGGGTAGTAGGGCCGTGTGGGTAGTAGAGCCGTGTGGGTAGTAGGGCCGTGTGTGTAGTAGGGCCGTGTGGGTAGTAGGGCCGTGTGGGTAGTAGAGCCGTGTGTGTAGTAGAGCCGTGTGGGTAGTAGAGCCGTGTGGGTAGTAGGGCCGTGTGGGTAGTAGGGCCGTGTGGGTAGTAGAGCCGTGTGGGTAGTAGAGCCGTGTGGGTAGTAGAGCCGTGTGTGTAGTAGAGCCGTGTGGGTAGTAGAGCCGTGTGGGTAGTAGAGCCGTGTGGGTAGTAGAGCCGTGTGGGTAGTAGGGCCGTGTGGGTAGTAGGGCCGTGTGGGTAGTAGGGCCGTGTGTGTAGTAGAGCCGTGTGGGTAGTAGGGCCGTGTGGGTAGTAGGGCCGTGTGGGTAGTAGAGCCGTGTGTGTAGTAGAGCCGTGTGGGTAGTAGAGCCGTGTGGGTAGTAGGGCCGTGTGGGTAGTAGAGCCGTGTGGGTAGTAGGGCCGTGTGGGTAGTAGAGCCGTGTGTGTAGTAGAGCCGTGTGGGTAGTAGAGCCGTGTGGGTAGTAGGGCCGTGTGGGTAGTAGAGCCGTGTGGGTAGTAGGGCCGTGTGGGTAGTAGAGCCGTGTGTGTAGTAGAGCCGTGTGGGTAGTAGGGCCGTGTGGGTAGTAGGGCCGTGTGGGTAGTAGAGCCCTGCGGACTCTGGTCAGAAGTTGTGTACCATATAGAAAATAGGGTGCCATGTGGAACACAACTTAATAGCGGCTGGACAGGCCTTAGATTTCTTCATTCACTTAACATGCCCTGCCTGTGCTGCCTGACACCACTGTATTAATGCCCTGTAATGCTAGAGTTCCTCAAACTGCTGCTTTGAGGTCAACATAAAGCTCTGCTTGAGGGTTGGAGGACTTGACTTCTGTTGGAGTGTATTTCTCACTGATAGTCCTATATAACAGTGAGTACTGACAGTCCTATATAACAGTATTTCTCAGTGACAGTCCTTTATAACAGTGAGTATTTCTCATTAACAGTCCTATATAACATATGTTTACATTGCCAAATCAAGTGAAATAGATATTAAACAAAAGTGAAATAAACAAAAAAATGAACAATATTCATTACACAAACAAAATTTCCAAAAGAATAAAGACATTTCAAATGTCATATGATGTCTAAATACAGTGTTGTACTGATGTGCAAATAGTTAAAAATACAAAAGGGAAAATAAATAAACATAAATATAGGTTTAATTTACAATCGTGTTTGTTCTTCACTGGTTGAGCTGATTTCTGACGTGCTGTTCCTTCTTTTTCCGTAGTGTATTTCTGTATTGTTTTAGTGATTCACCATAGTGAAGGCGTAGACTCGGGTTTTCTCTGTTTTGGTTGGATAGGTTCCTCAATTTACTCTCTTAGGTTTTTGCATCCTTCATCAAACCATTTGTCGTTGTTGTTAATTTTCTTCTGTTTTTTTAAATATTAAAAAAAATATATATATATATTATTTAGATTTGCCAGGTTTACACCTTCACAATTACAGTGGGATGTTTTGTCCTGGAAGTTGTCTAAAAGGGATTGAATTTGTTGTTGCCTAATTGTTTTTTTGTAGGTTTCCACACTACATTCCTTCCATCTATAGCATTATTTAATGTTACTCAGTTCCTTTGGCTTTGATGGCTCATGATTGAATATTGCTCTGTTTAAGTAGACTGTGATTTTGCTGTGGTCTGATAGGGGTGTCAGTCGGCTGACTGTGAACGCTATGAGAGACTCTGGGTTGAGGTCAGTAATAAAGTAGTCTACAGTACTACTGCCAAGAGATGAGCTACAGGTGTACCTACCATAGGAGTCCCCTCAAAGCCTACCATTGACTATGTACATACCCAGTGTGCGACAGAGCTGCTGGAGTTGTGACCCGTTTTTGTTGGTTACGTTGTCATAGTTGTGCCTAGGGGGGCATATGGGGGAGGGAATGCTGTCACCTCCAGGTAGGTGTTTGTCCCCCTGTGTGCTGAGGGTGTCAGGTTCTTGTCCAGTTCCGGCATTTAGGTTGCCACAGACAAGTACATGTCCCTGGGCCTGGAAATGATTGATTTCCCCCTCCAGGATGGAGAAGCTGTCACCATTAAAGTATGGGGATTCTAGTGGGGGGATATAGGTAGCACACAGGAGGACATCTTTCTCTGTTAAGATCATTTCCTTTTGAATTTCTAGCCAGATGTAAAATGTTCCTGTTTTGATTAATTTAATTGAGTTAGGTCTGATCTATACCAAATTTGCATAAACTCTGAGTCTCTTCCCTGTTTCACACCTGATAGTTTGATGGATAGGACTACCAGCTCCCTGTAAGCTAGAGGGCAACCAGTGGGTCCGTCTACTTTATACCAGGTTTCTTGTAGGTTGACAATGTCTGTAATTCTTTGGTGAAATCCAGGTTCCTGCTCTTTAGGCCAAGTGCAGATGACCTCAGGCCTTAGATATTCCAGGATGAGATAGTGAAGGCTTTGGGTTCCATGAAGTGTCCAATGTTGTTGGTTGTGTGGTTTGGCCTCAGGCCAGTAAGTGTGAGCAGAGCCTGCTGAGCATCTGGTACATGCCATTGGCTTGGGCTAGTGTAAGAGTGGGGGTTGGGCCTGTTTGCCTGCTTACGGCCTGGGCGTATGCTTGACTTCCATGTTTGGGCCCTCTTTATGGGAGTGGTGGGCAGGGGGGACATAGGTCTGATCTGAGGGGGCCTAAATGGGGTGTGGGCATGGTTGACTTGGGGGGTGTTGATTGGTTGGGGTGGGGGTGTGGAGCTGTGGTCTGGATGTAGGTTCTCTCTGCGTGGGTCCTCTTTGTGTAGATCCGGGGGAGGGGCTCCCTCAGGTCTGGGAGTGTTTTCCTGGTCTGAGCGGGTTGTCTATTGATCTGTTGCTACTGTGTCAAGTGTTGGGGCTGCGTTTGAGGGCGATGTCCTTTAGGGTCTGGGCGAAGGTGGGCACTGCTGCTTATAGGTGAACCTGGTCGTAAAGTCCAGGGTGGAGTGGTGGGCTTGGTAAACATTTGGTTTTGAGGCACAGTCACGGGAATTACTTGCGTTTACCCGCTGTATGGTAGCAGGGTGGAAGTCTTTTTGTGGTAGAAAGTTGGAGATAAACACTTGTGCGTTGGGGAAAGTAGAAGAAGCTTTTTCAATCACTCCCTTCAGTGCTGTGGCCACCCTTTTCTGCTGTGCTCTCAGGTCGTTTGTGTCTGGGTGTATTATTATGTGTCTGGGTGACACTAGTTGGTCCTCAGACAGAAGGTCTAGGGAACGCTGGGTGTATTATTATGTGGCTAGGTGAACCTAGTTGGTCCTCAGACAGAAGGTCTAGGGTGCGCTGGGTGTATTATTATGTGTCTGGGTGACACTAGTTGGTCCTCAGACAGAAGGTCTAGGGAACGCTGGGTGTTTTATTATGTGTCTGGGTGAACCTAGTTGGTCCTCAGACAGAAGGTCTAGGGGGCGCTGGGTGTATTATTATGTGTCTGGGTGAACCTAGTTGGTCCTCAGACAGAAGGTCTAGGGGGCGCTGGGTGTCTTATTATGTGTCTGGGTGACACTAGTTGGTCCTCAGACAGAAGGTCTAGGGCGCTGGGTGAACCTAGTTGGTCCTCAGACAGAAGGTCTAGGGAACGCTGGGTGTATTATTATGTGGCTGGGTGACCCTAGTTGGTCCTCAGACAGAAGGTCTAGGGTGCGCTGGGTGTATTATTATGTGGCTAGGTGACCCTAGTTGGTCCTCAGACAGAAGGTCTAGGGTGCGCTGGGTGTATTATTATGTGGCTGGGTGACCCTAGTTGGTCCTCAGACAGAAGGTCTAGGGTGCGCTGGGTGTATTATTATGTGGCTAGGTGACCCTAGTTGGTCCTCAGACAGAAGGTCTAGGGTGCGCTGGGTGTATTATTATGTGGCTGGGTGACCCTAGTTGGTCCTCAGACAGAAGGTCTAGGGTGCGCTGGGTGTATTATTATGTGGCTAGGTGACCCTAGTTGGTCCTCAGACAGAAGGTCTAGGGCGCTGGGTGTATTATTATGTGGCTAGGTGAACCTAGTTGGTCCTCAGACAGAAGGTCTAGGGTGCGCTGGGTGTATTATTATGTGTCTGGGTGACACTAGTTGGTCCTCAGACAGAAGGTCTAGGGAGCGCTGGGTGAACCTAGTTGGTCCTCAGACAGAAGGTCTAGGGAACGCTGGGTGTTTTATTATGTGTCTGGGTGAACCTAGTTGGTCCTCAGACAGAAGGTCTAGGGGGCGCTGGGTGAACCTAGTTGGTCCTCAGACAGAAGGTCTAGGGCACGCTGGGTGTATTATTATGTGTCTGGGTGACACTAGTTGGTCCTCAGACAGAAGGTCTAGGGAATGCTGGGTGTTTTATTATGTGTCTGGGTGAACCTAGTTGGTCCTCAGACAGAAGGTCTAGGGGGCGCTGGGTGAACCTAGTTGGTCCTCAGACAGAAGGTCTAGGGGGCGCTGGGTGAACCTAGTTGGTCCTCAGACAGAAGGTCTAGGGAACGCTGGGTGTTTTATTATGTGTCTGGGTGAACCTAGTTGGTCCTCAGACAGAAGGTCTAGGGGGCGCTGGGTGAACCTAGTTGGTCCTCAGACAGAAGGTCTAGGGCGCTGGGTGTATTATTATGTGGCTAGGTGAACCTAGTTGGTCCTCAGACAGAAGGTCTAGGGTGCGCTGGGTGTATTATTATGTGTCTTGGTGACACTAGTTGGTCCTCAGACAGAAGGTCTAGGGCGCTGGGTGTATTATTATGTGGCTAGGTGAACCTAGTTGGTCCTCAGACAGAAGGTCTAGGGTGCGCTGGGTGTTTTATTATGTGTCTGGGTGAACCTAGTTGGTCCTCAGACAGAAGGTCTAGGGAACGCTGGGTGTTTTATTATGTGTCTGGGTGAACCTAGTTGGTCCTCAGACAGAAGGTCTAGGGGGCGCTGGGTGAACCTAGTTGGTCCTCAGACAGAAGGTCTAGGGGGCGCTGGTTGAACCTAGTTGCTCCTCAGACAGAAGGTCTAGGGGGCGCTGGGTGAACCTAGTTGGTCCTCAGACAGAAGGTCTAGGGAACGCTGGGTGTTTTATTATGTGTCTGGGTGAACCTAGTTGGTCCTCAGACAGAAGGTCTAGGGGGCGCTGGGTGAACCTAGTTGGTCCTCAGACAGAAGGTCTAGGGAACGCTGGGTGTATTATTATGTGGCTAGGTGAACCTAGTTGGTCCTCAGACAGAAGGTCTAGGGTGCGCTGGGTGTATTATTATGTGTCTGGGTGACACTAGTTGGTCCTCAGACAGAAGGTCTAGGGAGCGCTGGGTGAACCTAGTTGGTCCTCAGACAGAAGGTCTAGGGAACGCTGGGTGTTTTATTATGTGTCTGGGTGAACCTAGTTGGTCCTCAGACAGAAGGTCTAGGGGGCGCTGGGTGAACCTAGTTGGTCCTCAGACAGAAGGTCTAGGGCACGCTGGGTGTATTATTATGTGTCTGGGTGACACTAGTTGGTCCTCAGACAGAAGGTCTAGGGAACGCTGGGTGTTTTATTATGTGTCTGGGTGAACCTAGTTGGTCCTCAGACAGAAGGTCTAGGGGGCGCTGGGTGAACCTAGTTGGTCCTCAGACAGAAGGTCTAGGGGGCGCTGGGTGAACCTAGTTGGTCCTCAGACAGAAGGTCTAGGGAACGCTGGGTGTTTTATTATGTGTCTGGGTGAACCTAGTTGGTCCTCAGACAGAAGGTCTAGGGGGCGCTGGTTGAACCTAGTTGCTCCTCAGACAGAAGGTCTAGGGGGCGCTGGGTGAACCTAGTTGGTCCTCAGACAGAAGGTCTAGGGAACGCTGGGTGTTTTATTATGTGTCTGGGTGAACCTAGTTGGTCCTCAGACAGAAGGTCTAGGGGGCGCTGGGTGAACCTAGTTGGTCCTCAGACAGAAGGTCTAGGGAACGCTGGGTGTATTATTATGTGGCTAGGTGAACCTAGTTGGTCCTCAGACAGAAGGTCTAGGGTGCGCTGGGTGTATTATTATGTGTCTGGGTGACACTAGTTGGTCCTCAGACAGAAGGTCTAGGGAGCGCTGGGTGAACCTAGTTGGTCCTCAGACAGAAGGTCTAGGGAACGCTGGGTGTTTTATTATGTGTCTGGGTGAACCTAGTTGGTCCTCAGACAGAAGGTCTAGGGCGCGCTGGGTGAACCTAGTTGGTCCTCAGACAGAAGGTCTAGGGCACGCTGGGTGTATTATTATGTGTCTGGGTGACACTAGTTGGTCCTCAGACAGAAGGTCTAGGGAACGCTGGGTGTTTTATTATGTGTCTGGGTGAACCTAGTTGGTCCTCAGACAGAAGGTCTAGGGGGCGCTGGGTGAACCTAGTTGGTCCTCAGACAGAAGGTCTAGGGGGCGCTGGGTGAACCTAGTTGGTCCTCAGACAGAAGGTCTAGGGAACGCTGGGTGTTTTATTATGTGTCTGGGTGAACCTAGTTGGTCCTCAGACAGAAGGTCTAGGGGGCGCCGGGTGAACCTAGTTGGTCCTCAGACAGAAGGTCTAGGGCGCTGGGTGTATTATTATGTGGCTAGGTGAACCTAGTTGGTCCTCAGACAGAAGGTCTAGGGTGCGCTGGGTGTATTATTATGTGTCTTGGTGACACTAGTTGGTCCTCAGACAGAAGGTCTAGGGCGCTGGGTGTATTATTATGTGGCTAGGTGAACCTAGTTGGTCCTCAGACAGAAGGTCTAGGGTGCGCTGGGTGTTTTATTATGTGTCTGGGTGAACCTAGTTGGTCCTCAGACAGAAGGTCTAGGGAACGCTGGGTGTTTTATTATGTGTCTGGGTGAACCTAGTTGGTCCTCAGACAGAAGGTCTAGGGGGCGCTGGGTGAACCTAGTTGGTCCTCAGACAGAAGGTCTAGGGGGCGCTGGGTGAACCTAGTTGGTCCTCAGACAGAAGGTCTAGGGGGCGCTGGGTGAACCTAGTTGGTCCTCAGACAGAAGGTCTAGGGAACGCTGGGTGTTTTATTATGTGTCTGGGTGAACCTAGTTGGTCCTCAGACAGAAGGTCTAGGGGGCGCTGGGTGAACCTAGTTGGTCCTCAGACAGAAGGTCTAGGGCACACTGGGTGTATTATTATGTGTCTGGGTGAACCTAGTTGGTCCTCAGACAGAAGGTCTAGGGGGCGCTGGGTGAACCTAGTTGGTCCTCAGACAGAAGGTCTAGGGTGCGCTGAGTGTATTATTAGGTGTCTGGGTGAACCTAGTTGGTCCTCAGAAAGAAGGTCTAGGGGGCGCTGGGTGAACCTAGTTGGTCAGACAAAAGGTCTAGGGGGCGCTGGGTGAACCTAGTTGGTCCTCAGACAGAAGGTCTAGGGGGCGCTGGGTGTATTATTATGTGTCTGGGTGAACCTAGTTGGTCCTCAGACAGAAGGTCTAGGGGGCGCTGGGTGTATTATTATGTGTCTGGGTGAACCTAGTTGGTCCTCAGACAGAAGGTCTAGGGGGCGCTGGGTGAACCTAGTTGGTCCTCAGACAGAAGGTCTAGGGGGCGCTGGGTGAACCTAGTTGGTCCTCAGACAGAAGGTCTAGGGGGCGCTGGGTGAACCTAGTTGGTCCTCAGACAGAAGGTCTAGGGAACGCTGGGTGTTTTATTATGTGTCTGGGTGAACCTAGTTGGTCCTCAGACAGAAGGTCTAGGGGGCGCTGGGTGAACCTAGTTGGTCCTCAGACAGAAGGTCTAGGGGGCGCTGGGTGAACCTAGTTGCTCCTCAGACAGAAGGTCTAGGGGGCGCTGGGTGAACCTAGTTGGTCCTCAGACAGAAGGTCTAGGGAACGCTGGGTGTTTTATTATGTGTCTGGGTGAACCTAGTTGGTCCTCAGACAGAAGGTCTAGGGGGCGCTGGGTGAACCTAGTTGGTCCTCAGACAGAAGGTCTAGGGAACGCTGGGTGTATTATTATGTGGCTAGGTGAACCTAGTTGGTCCTCAGACAGAAGGTCTAGGGTGCGCTGGGTGTATTATTATGTGGCTAGGTGACCCTAGTTGGTCCTCAGACAGAAGGTCTAGGGTGCGCTGGGTGTATTATTATGTGGCTGGGTGACCCTAGTTGGTCCTCAGACAGAAGGTCTCGGGTGCGCTGGGTGTATTATTATGTGGCTAGGTGACCCTAGTTGGTCCTCAGACAGAAGGTCTAGGGCGCTGGGTGTATTATTATGTGGCTAGGTGAACCTAGTTGGTCCTCAGACAGAAGGTCTAGGGTGCGCTGGGTGTATTATTATGTGTCTGGGTGACACTAGTTGGTCCTCAGACAGAAGGTCTAGGGAGCGCTGGGTGAACCTAGTTGGTCCTCAGACAGAAGGTCTAGGGAACGCTGGGTGTTTTATTATGTGTCTGGGTGAACCTAGTTGGTCCTCAGACAGAAGGTCTAGGGGGCGCTGGGTGAACCTAGTTGGTCCTCAGACAGAAGGTCTAGGGCACGCTGGGTGTATTATTATGTGTCTGGGTGACACTAGTTGGTCCTCAGACAGAAGGTCTAGGGAACGCTGGGTGTTTTATTATGTGTCTGGGTGAACCTAGTTGGTCCTCAGACAGAAGGTCTAGGGGGCGCTGGGTGAACCTAGTTGGTCCTCAGACAGAAGGTCTAGGGGGCGCTGGGTGAACCTAGTTGGTCCTCAGACAGAAGGTCTAGGGAACGCTGGATGTTTTATTATGTGTCTGGGTGAACCTAGTTGGTCCTCAGACAGAAGGTCTAGGGGGCGCTGGGTGAACCTAGTTGGTCCTCAGACAGAAGGTCTAGGGCGCTGGGTGTATTATTATGTGGCTAGGTGAACCTAGTTGGTCCTCAGACAGAAGGTCTAGGGTGCGCTGGGTGTATTATTATGTGTCTTGGTGACACTAGTTGGTCCTCAGACAGAAGGTCTAGGGCGCTGGGTGTATTATTATGTGGCTAGGTGAACCTAGTTGGTCCTCAGACAGAAGGTCTAGGGTGCGCTGGGTGTTTTATTATGTGTCTGGGTGAACCTAGTTGGTCCTCAGACAGAAGGTCTAGGGAACGCTGGGTGTTTTATTATGTGTCTGGGTCAACCTAGTTGGTCCTCAGACAGAAGGTCTAGGGGGCGCTGGGTGAACCTAGTTGGTCCTCAGACAGAAGGTCTAGGCGGCGCTGGGTGAACCTAGTTGCTCCTCAGACAGAAGGTCTAGGGGGCGCTGGGTGAACCTAGTTGGTCCTCAGACAGAAGGTCTAGGGAACGCTGGGTGTTTTATTATGTGTCTGGGTGAACCTAGTTGGTCCTCAGACAGAAGGTCTAGGGGGCGCTGGGTGAACCTAGTTGGTCCTCAGACAGAAGGTCTAGGGAACGCTGGGTGTATTATTATGTGGCTAGGTGAACCTAGTTGGTCCTCAGACAGAAGGTCTAGGGTGCGCTGGGTGTATTATTATGTGTCTGGGTGACACTAGTTGGTCCTCAGACAGAAAGTCTAGGGAGCGCTGGGTGAACCTAGTTGGTCCTCAGACAGAAGGTCTAGGGAACGCTGGGTGTTTTATTATGTGTCTGGGTGAACCTAGTTGGTCCTCAGACAGAAGGTCTAGGGGGCGCTGGGTGAACCTAGTTGGTCCTCAGACAGAAGGTCTAGGGCACGCTGGGTGTATTATTATGTGTCTGGGTGACACTAGTTGGTCCTCAGACAGAAGGTCTAGGGAACGCTGGGTGTTTTATTATGTGTCTGGGTGAACCTAGTTGGTCCTCAGACAGAAGGTCTAGGGGGCGCTGGGTGAACCTAGTTGGTCCTCAGACAGAAGGTCTAGGGGGCGCTGGGTGAACCTAGTTGGTCCTCAGACAGAAGGTCTAGGGAACGCTGGGTGTTTTATTATGTGTCTGGGTGAACCTAGTTGGTCCTCAGACAGAAGGTCTAGGGAACGCTGGGTGTTTTATTATGTGTCTGGGTGAACCTAGTTGGTCCTCAGACAGAAGGTCTAGGGGGCGCTGGGTGAACCTAGTTGGTCCTCAGACAGAAGGTCTAGGGGGCGCTGGGTGAACCTAGTTGCTCCTCAGACAGAAGGTCTAGGGGGCGCTGGGTGAACCTAGTTGGTCCTCAGACAGAAGGTCTAGGGAACGCTGGGTGTTTTATTATGTGTCTGGGTGAACCTAGTTGGTCCTCAGACAGAAGGTCTAGGGGGCGCTGGGTGAACCTAGTTGGTCCTCAGACAGAAGGTCTAGGGAACGCTGGGTGTATTATTATGTGGCTAGGTGAACCTAGTTGGTCCTCAGACAGAAGGTCTAGGGTGCGCTGGGTGTATTATTATGTGGCTAGGTGACCCTAGTTGGTCCTCAGACAGAAGGTCTAGGGCGCTGGGTGTATTATTATGTGGCTAGGTGAACCTAGTTGGTCCTCAGACAGAAGGTCTAGGGTGCGCTGGGTGTATTATTATGTGTCTGGGTGACACTAGTTGGTCCTCAGACAGAAGGTCTAGGGAGCGCTGGGTGAACCTAGTTGGTCCTCAGACAGAAGGTCTAGGGAACGCTGGGTGTTTTATTATGTGTCTGGGTGAACCTAGTTGGTCCTCAGACAGAAGGTCTAGGGGGCGCTGGGTGAACCTAGTTGGTCCTCAGACAGAAGGTCTAGGGCACGCTGGGTGTATTATTATGTGTCTGGGTGACACTAGTTGGTCCTCAGACAGAAGGTCTAGGGAACGCTGGGTGTTTTATTATGTGTCTGGGTGAACCTAGTTGGTCCTCAGACAGAAGGTCTAGGGGGCGCTGGGTGAACCTAGTTGGTCCTCAGACAGAAGGTCTAGGGGGCGCTGGGTGAACCTAGTTGGTCCTCAGACAGAAGGTCTAGGGAACGCTGGGTGTTTTATTATGTGTCTGGGTGAACCTAGTTGGTCCTCAGACAGAAGGTCTAGGGGGCGCTGGGTGAACCTAGTTGGTCCTCAGACAGAAGGTCTAGGGCGCTGGGTGTATTATTATGTGGCTAGGTGAACCTAGTTGGTCCTCAGACAGAAGGTCTAGGGTGCGCTGGGTGTATTATTATGTGTCTTGGTGACACTAGTTGGTCCTCAGACAGAAGGTCTAGGGCGCTGGGTGTATTATTATGTGGCTAGGTGAACCTAGTTGGTCCTCAGACAGAAGGTCTAGGGTGCGCTGGGTGTTTTATTATGTGTCTGGGTGAACCTAGTTGGTCCTCAGACAGAAGGTCTAGGGAACGCTGGGTGTTTTATTATGTGTCTGGGTGAACCTAGTTGGTCCTCAGACAGAAGGTCTAGGGGGCGCTGGGTGAACCTAGTTGGTCCTCAGACAGAAGGTCTAGGGGGCGCTGGGTGAACCTAGTTGCTCCTCAGACAGAAGGTCTAGGGAACGCTGGGTGTTTTATTATGTGTCTGGGTGAACCTAGTTGGTCCTCAGACAGAAGGTCTAGGGAACGCTGGGTGTTTTATTATGTGTCTGGGTGAACCTAGTTGGTCCTCAGACAGAAGGTCTAGGGGGCGCTGGGTGAACCTAGTTGGTCCTCAGACAGAAGGTCTAGGGGGCGCTGGGTGAACCTAGTTGGTCCTCAGACAGAAGGTCTAGGGAACGCTGGGTGTTTTATTATGTGTCTGGGTGAACCTAGTTGGTCCTCAGACAGAAGGTCTAGGGAACGCTGGGTGTTTTATTATGTGTCTGGGTGAACCTAGTTGGTCCTCAGACAGAAGGTCTAGGGGGCGCTGGGTGAACCTAGTTGGTCCTCAGACAGAAGGTCTAGGGGGCGCTGGGTGAACCTAGTTGCTCCTCAGACAGAAGGTCTAGGGGGCGCTGGGTGAACCTAGTTGGTCCTCAGACAGAAGGTCTAGGGAACGCTGGGTGTTTTATTATGTGTCTGGGTGAACCTAGTTGGTCCTCAGACAGAAGGTCTAGGGGGCGCTGGGTGAACCTAGTTGGTCCTCAGACAGAAGGTCTAGGGAACGCTGGGTGTATTATTATGTGGCTAGGTGAACCTAGTTGGTCCTCAGACAGAAGGTCTAGGGTGCGCTGGGTGTATTATTATGTGGCTAGGTGACCCTAGTTGGTCCTCAGACAGAAGGTCTAGGGCGCTGGGTGTATTATTATGTGGCTAGGTGAACCTAGTTGGTCCTCAGACAGAAGGTCTAGGGTGCGCTGGGTGTATTATTATGTGTCTGGGTGACACTAGTTGGTCCTCAGACAGAAGGTCTAGGGAGCGCTGGGTGAACCTAGTTGGTCCTCAGACAGAAGGTCTAGGGAACGCTGGGTGTTTTATTATGTGTCTGGGTGAACCTAGTTGGTCCTCAGACAGAAGGTCTAGGGGGCGCTGGGTGAACCTAGTTGGTCCTCAGACAGAAGGTCTAGGGCACGCTGGGTGTATTATTATGTGTCTGGGTGAACCTAGTTGGTCCTCAGACAGAAGGTCTAGGGGGCGCTAGTTGGTCCTCAGACAGAAGGTCTAGGGGGCGCTGGGTGAACCTAGTTGGTCCTCAGACAGAAGGTCTAGGGAACGCTGGGTGTTTTATTATGTGTCTGGGTGAACCTAGTTGGTCCTCAGACAGAAGGTCTAGGGGGCGCTGGGTGAACCTAGTTGGTCCTCAGACAGAAGGTCTAGGGCGCTGGGTGTATTATTATGTGGCTAGGTGAACCTAGTTGGTCCTCAGACAGAAGGTCTAGGGTGCGCTGGGTGTATTATTATGTGTCTTGGTGACACTAGTTGGTCCTCAGACAGAAGGTCTAGGGCGCTGGGTGTATTATTATGTGGCTAGGTGAACCTAGTTGGTCCTCAGACAGAAGGTCTAGGGAACGCTGGGTGTATTATTATGTGGCTAGGTGAACCTAGTTGGTCCTCAGACAGAAGGTCTAGGGTGCGCTGGGTGTATTATTATGTGGCTAGGTGACCCTAGTTGGTCCTCAGACAGAAGGTCTAGGGCGCTGGGTGTATTATTATGTGGCTAGGTGAACCTAGTTGGTCCTCAGACAGAAGGTCTAGGGTGCGCTGGGTGTATTATTATGTGTCTGGGTGACACTAGTTGGTCCTCAGACAGAAGGTCTAGGGAGCGCTGGGTGAACCTAGTTGGTCCTCAGACAGAAGGTCTAGGGAACGCTGGGTGTTTTATTATGTGTCTGGGTGAACCTAGTTGGTCCTCAGACAGAAGGTCTAGGGGGCGCTGGGTGAACCTAGTTGGTCCTCAGACAGAAGGTCTAGGGCACGCTGGGTGTATTATTATGTGTCTGGGTGACACTAGTTGGTCCTCAGACAGAAGGTCTAGGGAACGCTGGGTGTTTTATTATGTGTCTGGGTGAACCTAGTTGGTCCTCAGACAGAAGGTCTAGGGGGCGCTGGGTGAACCTAGTTGGTCCTCAGACAGAAGGTCTAGGGGGCGCTGGGTGAACCTAGTTGGTCCTCAGACAGAAGGTCTAGGGAACGCTGGGTGTTTTATTATGTGTCTGGGTGAACCTAGTTGGTCCTCAGACAGAAGGTCTAGGGGGCGCTGGGTGAACCTAGTTGGTCCTCAGACAGAAGGTCTAGGGCGCTGGGTGTATTATTATGTGGCTAGGTGAACCTAGTTGGTCCTCAGACAGAAGGTCTAGGGTGCGCTGGGTGTATTATTATGTGTCTTGGTGACACTAGTTGGTCCTCAGACAGAAGGTCTAGGGCGCTGGGTGTATTATTATGTGGCTAGGTGAACCTAGTTGGTCCTCAGACAGAAGGTCTAGGGTGCGCTGGGTGTTTTATTATGTGTCTGGGTGAACCTAGTTGGTCCTCAGACAGAAGGTCTAGGGAACGCTGGGTGTTTTATTATGTGTCTGGGTGAACCTAGTTGGTCCTCAGACAGAAGGTCTAGGGGGCGCTGGGTGAACCTAGTTGGTCCTCAGACAGAAGGTCTAGGGGGCGCTGGGTGAACCTAGTTGGTCCTCAGACAGAAGGTCTAGGGAACGCTGGGTGTTTTATTATGTGTCTGGGTGAACCTAGTTGGTCCTCAGACAGAAGGTCTAGGGAACGCTGGGTGTTTTATTATGTGTCTGGGTGAACCTAGTTGGTCCTCAGACAGAAGGTCTAGGGGGCGCTGGGTGAACCTAGTTGGTCCTCAGACAGAAGGTCTAGGGGGCGCTGGGTGAACCTAGTTGGTCCTCAGACAGAAGGTCTAGGGCACGCTGGGTGTATTATTATGTGTCTGGGTGACACTAGTTGGTCCTCAGACAGAAGGTCTAGGGAACGCTGGGTGTTTTATTATGTGTCTGGGTGAACCTAGTTGGTCCTCAGACAGAAGGTCTAGGGGGCGCTGGGTGAACCTAGTTGGTCCTCAGACAGAAGGTCTAGGGGGCGCTGGGTGAACCTAGTTGGTCCTCAGACAGAAGGTCTAGGGAACGCTGGGTGTTTTATTATGTGTCTGGGTGAACCTAGTTGGTCCTCAGACAGAAGGTCTAGGGAACGCTGGGTGTTTTATTATGTGTCTGGGTGAACCTAGTTGGTCCTCAGACAGAAGGTCTAGGGGGCGCTGGGTGAACCTAGTTGGTCCTCAGACAGAAGGTCTAGGGGGCGCTGGGTGAACCTAGTTGCTCCTCAGACAGAAGGTCTAGGGGGCGCTGGGTGAACCTAGTTGGTCCTCAGACAGAAGGTCTAGGGAACGCTGGGTGTTTTATTATGTGTCTGGGTGAACCTAGTTGGTCCTCAGACAGAAGGTCTAGGGGGCGCTGGGTGAACCTAGTTGGTCCTCAGACAGAAGGTCTAGGGAACGCTGGGTGTATTATTATGTGGCTAGGTGAACCTAGTTGGTCCTCAGACAGAAGGTCTAGGGTGCGCTGGGTGTATTATTATGTGGCTAGGTGACCCTAGTTGGTCCTCAGACAGAAGGTCTAGGGCGCTGGGTGTATTATTATGTGGCTAGGTGAACCTAGTTGGTCCTCAGACAGAAGGTCTAGGGTGCGCTGGGTGTATTATTATGTGTCTGGGTGACACTAGTTGGTCCTCAGACAGAAGGTCTAGGGAGCGCTGGGTGAACCTAGTTGGTCCTCAGACAGAAGGTCTAGGGAACGCTGGGTGTTTTATTATGTGTCTGGGTGAACCTAGTTGGTCCTCAGACAGAAGGTCTAGGGGGCGCTGGGTGAACCTAGTTGGTCCTCAGACAGAAGGTCTAGGGCACGCTGGGTGTATTATTATGTGTCTGGGTGACACTAGTTGGTCCTCAGACAGAAGGTCTAGGGAACGCTGGGTGTTTTATTATGTGTCTGGGTGAACCTAGTTGGTCCTCAGACAGAAGGTCTAGGGGGCGCTGGGTGAACCTAGTTGGTCCTCAGACAGAAGGTCTAGGGGGCGCTGGGTGAACCTAGTTGGTCCTCAGACAGAAGGTCTAGGGAACGCTGGGTGTTTTATTATGTGTCTGGGTGAACCTAGTTGGTCCTCAGACAGAAGGTCTAGGGGGCGCTGGGTGAACCTAGTTGGTCCTCAGACAGAAGGTCTAGGGCGCTGGGTGTATTATTATGTGGCTAGGTGAACCTAGTTGGTCCTCAGACAGAAGGTCTAGGGTGCGCTGGGTGTATTATTATGTGTCTTGGTGACACTAGTTGGTCCTCAGACAGAAGGTCTAGGGCGCTGGGTGTATTATTATGTGGCTAGGTGAACCTAGTTGGTCCTCAGACAGAAGGTCTAGGGTGCGCTGGGTGTTTTATTATGTGTCTGGGTGAACCTAGTTGGTCCTCAGACAGAAGGTCTAGGGAACGCTGGGTGTTTTATTATGTGTCTGGGTGAACCTAGTTGGTCCTCAGACAGAAGGTCTAGGGGGCGCTGGGTGAACCTAGTTGGTCCTCAGACAGAAGGTCTAGGGGGCGCTGGGTGAACCTAGTTGGTCCTCAGACAGAAGGTCTAGGGAACGCTGGGTGTTTTATTATGTGTCTGGGTGAACCTAGTTGGTCCTCAGACAGAAGGTCTAGGGAACGCTGGGTGTTTTATTATGTGTCTGGGTGAACCTAGTTGGTCCTCAGACAGAAGGTCTAGGGGGCGCTGGGTGAACCTAGTTGGTCCTCAGACAGAAGGTCTAGGGGGCGCTGGGTGAACCTAGTTGCTCCTCAGACAGAAGGTCTAGGGGGCGCTGGGTGAACCTAGTTGGTCCTCAGACAGAAGGTCTAGGGAACGCTGGGTGTTTTATTATGTGTCTGGGTGAACCTAGTTGGTCCTCAGACAGAAGGTCTAGGGGGCGCTGGGTGAACCTAGTTGGTCCTCAGACAGAAGGTCTAGGGAACGCTGGGTGTATTATTATGTGGCTAGGTGAACCTAGTTGGTCCTCAGACAGAAGGTCTAGGGTGCGCTGGGTGTATTATTATGTGGCTAGGTGACCCTAGTTGGTCCTCAGACAGAAGGTCTAGGGTGCGCTGGGTGTATTATTATGTGGCTGGGTGACCCTAGTTGGTCCTCAGACAGAAGGTCTAGGGTGCGCTGGGTGTATTATTATGTGGCTAGGTGACCCTAGTTGGTCCTCAGACAGAAGGTCTAGGGCGCTGGGTGTATTATTATGTGGCTAGGTGAACCTAGTTGGTCCTCAGACAGAAGGTCTAGGGTGCGCTGGGTGTATTATTATGTGGCTAGGTGACCCTAGTTGGTCCTCAGACAGAAGGTCTAGGGCGCTGGGTGTATTATTATGTGGCTAGGTGAACCTAGTTGGTCCTCAGACAGAAGGTCTAGGGTGCGCTGGGTGTATTATTATGTGTCTGGGTGACACTAGTTGGTCCTCAGACAGAAGGTCTAGGGAGCGCTGGGTGAACCTAGTTGGTCCTCAGACAGAAGGTCTAGGGAACGCTGGGTGTTTTATTATGTGTCTGGGTGAACCTAGTTGGTCCTCAGACAGAAGGTCTAGGGGGCGCTGGGTGAACCTAGTTGGTCCTCAGACAGAAGGTCTAGGGAACGCTGGGTGTATTATTATGTGGCTAGGTGAACCTAGTTGGTCCTCAGACAGAAGGTCTAGGGTGCGCTGGGTGTATTATTATGTGTCTGGGTGACACTAGTTGGTCCTCAGACAGAAAGTCTAGGGAGCGCTGGGTGAACCTAGTTGGTCCTCAGACAGAAGGTCTAGGGAACGCTGGGTGTTTTATTATGTGTCTGGGTGAACCTAGTTGGTCCTCAGACAGAAGGTCTAGGGGGCGCTGGGTGAACCTAGTTGGTCCTCAGACAGAAGGTCTAGGGCACGCTGGGTGTATTATTATGTGTCTGGGTGACACTAGTTGGTCCTCAGACAGAAGGTCTAGGGAACGCTGGGTGTTTTATTATGTGTCTGGGTGAACCTAGTTGGTCCTCAGACAGAAGGTCTAGGGGGCGCTGGGTGAACCTAGTTGGTCCTCAGACAGAAGGTCTAGGGGGCGCTGGGTGAACCTAGTTGGTCCTCAGACAGAAGGTCTAGGGAACGCTGGGTGTTTTATTATGTGTCTGGGTGAACCTAGTTGGTCCTCAGACAGAAGGTCTAGGGAACGCTGGGTGTTTTATTATGTGTCTGGGTGAACCTAGTTGGTCCTCAGACAGAAGGTCTAGGGGGCGCTGGGTGAACCTAGTTGGTCCTCAGACAGAAGGTCTAGGGGGCGCTGGGTGAACCTAGTTGCTCCTCAGACAGAAGGTCTAGGGGGCGCTGGGTGAACCTAGTTGGTCCTCAGACAGAAGGTCTAGGGAACGCTGGGTGTTTTATTATGTGTCTGGGTGAACCTAGTTGGTCCTCAGACAGAAGGTCTAGGGGGCGCTGGGTGAACCTAGTTGGTCCTCAGACAGAAGGTCTAGGGAACGCTGGGTGTATTATTATGTGGCTAGGTGAACCTAGTTGGTCCTCAGACAGAAGGTCTAGGGTGCGCTGGGTGTATTATTATGTGGCTAGGTGACCCTAGTTGGTCCTCAGACAGAAGGTCTAGGGCGCTGGGTGTATTATTATGTGGCTAGGTGAACCTAGTTGGTCCTCAGACAGAAGGTCTAGGGTGCGCTGGGTGTATTATTATGTGTCTGGGTGACACTAGTTGGTCCTCAGACAGAAGGTCTAGGGAGCGCTGGGTGAACCTAGTTGGTCCTCAGACAGAAGGTCTAGGGAACGCTGGGTGTTTTATTATGTGTCTGGGTGAACCTAGTTGGTCCTCAGACAGAAGGTCTAGGGGGCGCTGGGTGAACCTAGTTGGTCCTCAGACAGAAGGTCTAGGGCACGCTGGGTGTATTATTATGTGTCTGGGTGACACTAGTTGGTCCTCAGACAGAAGGTCTAGGGAACGCTGGGTGTTTTATTATGTGTCTGGGTGAACCTAGTTGGTCCTCAGACAGAAGGTCTAGGGGGCGCTGGGTGAACCTAGTTGGTCCTCAGACAGAAGGTCTAGGGGGCGCTGGGTGAACCTAGTTGGTCCTCAGACAGAAGGTCTAGGGAACGCTGGGTGTTTTATTATGTGTCTGGGTGAACCTAGTTGGTCCTCAGACAGAAGGTCTAGGGGGCGCTGGGTGAACCTAGTTGGTCCTCAGACAGAAGGTCTAGGGCGCTGGGTGTATTATTATGTGGCTAGGTGAACCTAGTTGGTCCTCAGACAGAAGGTCTAGGGTGCGCTGGGTGTATTATTATGTGTCTTGGTGACACTAGTTGGTCCTCAGACAGAAGGTCTAGGGCGCTGGGTGTATTATTATGTGGCTAGGTGAACCTAGTTGGTCCTCAGACAGAAGGTCTAGGGTGCGCTGGGTGTTTTATTATGTGTCTGGGTGAACCTAGTTGGTCCTCAGACAGAAGGTCTAGGGAACGCTGGGTGTTTTATTATGTGTCTGGGTGAACCTAGTTGGTCCTCAGACAGAAGGTCTAGGGGGCGCTGGGTGAACCTAGTTGGTCCTCAGACAGAAGGTCTAGGGGGCGCTGGGTGAACCTAGTTGGTCCTCAGACAGAAGGTCTAGGGAACGCTGGGTGTTTTATTATGTGTCTGGGTGAACCTAGTTGGTCCTCAGACAGAAGGTCTAGGGAACGCTGGGTGTTTTATTATGTGTCTGGGTGAACCTAGTTGGTCCTCAGACAGAAGGTCTAGGGGGCGCTGGGTGAACCTAGTTGGTCCTCAGACAGAAGGTCTAGGGGGCGCTGGGTGAACCTAGTTGGTCCTCAGACAGAAGGTCTAGGGAACGCTGGGTGTTTTATTATGTGTCTGGGTGAACCTAGTTGGTCCTCAGACAGAAGGTCTAGGGGGCGCTGGGTGAACCTAGTTGGTCCTCAGACAGAAGGTCTAGGGCACGCTGGGTGTATTATTATGTGTCTGGGTGACACTAGTTGGTCCTCAGACAGAAGGTCTAGGGAACGCTGGGTGTTTTATTATGTGTCTGGGTGAACCTAGTTGGTCCTCAGACAGAAGGTCTAGGGGGCGCTGGGTGAACCTAGTTGGTCCTCAGACAGAAGGTCTAGGGGGCGCTGGGTGAACCTAGTTGGTCCTCAGACAGAAGGTCTAG
This sequence comes from Salvelinus fontinalis, assembly GCF_029448725.1. NCBI lineage: Eukaryota > Metazoa > Chordata > Actinopteri > Salmoniformes > Salmonidae > Salvelinus > Salvelinus fontinalis. The sequence continues at coordinate 30,168,270 of NC_074701.1, read as the reverse complement.
GGAACGCTGGGTGTTTTATTATGTGTCTGGGTGAACCTAGTTGGTCCTCAGACAGAAGGTCTAGGGGGCGCTGGGTGAACCTAGTTGGTCCTCAGACAGAAGGTCTAGGGCGCTGGGTGTATTATTATGTGGCTAGGTGAACCTAGTTGGTCCTCAGACAGAAGGTCTAGGGTGCGCTGGGTGTATTATTATGTGTCTTGGTGACACTAGTTGGTCCTCAGACAGAAGGTCTAGGGCGCTGGGTGTATTATTATGTGGCTAGGTGAACCTAGTTGGTCCTCAGACAGAAGGTCTAGGGAACGCTGGGTGTATTATTATGTGGCTAGGTGAACCTAGTTGGTCCTCAGACAGAAGGTCTAGGGTGCGCTGGGTGTATTATTATGTGGCTAGGTGACCCTAGTTGGTCCTCAGACAGAAGGTCTAGGGCGCTGGGTGTATTATTATGTGGCTAGGTGAACCTAGTTGGTCCTCAGACAGAAGGTCTAGGGTGCGCTGGGTGTATTATTATGTGTCTGGGTGACACTAGTTGGTCCTCAGACAGAAGGTCTAGGGAGCGCTGGGTGAACCTAGTTGGTCCTCAGACAGAAGGTCTAGGGAACGCTGGGTGTTTTATTATGTGTCTGGGTGAACCTAGTTGGTCCTCAGACAGAAGGTCTAGGGGGCGCTGGGTGAACCTAGTTGGTCCTCAGACAGAAGGTCTAGGGCACGCTGGGTGTATTATTATGTGTCTGGGTGACACTAGTTGGTCCTCAGACAGAAGGTCTAGGGAACGCTGGGTGTTTTATTATGTGTCTGGGTGAACCTAGTTGGTCCTCAGACAGAAGGTCTAGGGGGCGCTGGGTGAACCTAGTTGGTCCTCAGACAGAAGGTCTAGGGGGCGCTGGGTGAACCTAGTTGGTCCTCAGACAGAAGGTCTAGGGAACGCTGGGTGTTTTATTATGTGTCTGGGTGAACCTAGTTGGTCCTCAGACAGAAGGTCTAGGGGGCGCTGGGTGAACCTAGTTGGTCCTCAGACAGAAGGTCTAGGGCGCTGGGTGTATTATTATGTGGCTAGGTGAACCTAGTTGGTCCTCAGACAGAAGGTCTAGGGTGCGCTGGGTGTATTATTATGTGTCTTGGTGACACTAGTTGGTCCTCAGACAGAAGGTCTAGGGCGCTGGGTGTATTATTATGTGGCTAGGTGAACCTAGTTGGTCCTCAGACAGAAGGTCTAGGGTGCGCTGGGTGTTTTATTATGTGTCTGGGTGAACCTAGTTGGTCCTCAGACAGAAGGTCTAGGGAACGCTGGGTGTTTTATTATGTGTCTGGGTGAACCTAGTTGGTCCTCAGACAGAAGGTCTAGGGGGCGCTGGGTGAACCTAGTTGGTCCTCAGACAGAAGGTCTAGGGGGCGCTGGGTGAACCTAGTTGGTCCTCAGACAGAAGGTCTAGGGAACGCTGGGTGTTTTATTATGTGTCTGGGTGAACCTAGTTGGTCCTCAGACAGAAGGTCTAGGGAACGCTGGGTGTTTTATTATGTGTCTGGGTGAACCTAGTTGGTCCTCAGACAGAAGGTCTAGGGGGCGCTGGGTGAACCTAGTTGGTCCTCAGACAGAAGGTCTAGGGGGCGCTGGGTGAACCTAGTTGGTCCTCAGACAGAAGGTCTAGGGCACGCTGGGTGTATTATTATGTGTCTGGGTGACACTAGTTGGTCCTCAGACAGAAGGTCTAGGGAACGCTGGGTGTTTTATTATGTGTCTGGGTGAACCTAGTTGGTCCTCAGACAGAAGGTCTAGGGGGCGCTGGGTGAACCTAGTTGGTCCTCAGACAGAAGGTCTAGGGGGCGCTGGGTGAACCTAGTTGGTCCTCAGACAGAAGGTCTAGGGAACGCTGGGTGTTTTATTATGTGTCTGGGTGAACCTAGTTGGTCCTCAGACAGAAGGTCTAGGGAACGCTGGGTGTTTTATTATGTGTCTGGGTGAACCTAGTTGGTCCTCAGACAGAAGGTCTAGGGGGCGCTGGGTGAACCTAGTTGGTCCTCAGACAGAAGGTCTAGGGGGCGCTGGGTGAACCTAGTTGCTCCTCAGACAGAAGGTCTAGGGGGCGCTGGGTGAACCTAGTTGGTCCTCAGACAGAAGGTCTAGGGAACGCTGGGTGTTTTATTATGTGTCTGGGTGAACCTAGTTGGTCCTCAGACAGAAGGTCTAGGGGGCGCTGGGTGAACCTAGTTGGTCCTCAGACAGAATGTCTAGGGAACGCTGGGTGTATTATTATGTGGCTAGGTGAACCTAGTTGGTCCTCAGACAGAAGGTCTAGGGTGCGCTGGGTGTATTATTATGTGGCTAGGTGACCCTAGTTGGTCCTCAGACAGAAGGTCTAGGGCGCTGGGTGTATTATTATGTGGCTAGGTGAACCTAGTTGGTCCTCAGACAGAAGGTCTAGGGTGCGCTGGGTGTATTATTATGTGTCTGGGTGACACTAGTTGGTCCTCAGACAGAAGGTCTAGGGAGCGCTGGGTGAACCTAGTTGGTCCTCAGACAGAAGGTCTAGGGAACGCTGGGTGTTTTATTATGTGTCTGGGTGAACCTAGTTGGTCCTCAGACAGAAGGTCTAGGGGGCGCTGGGTGAACCTAGTTGGTCCTCAGACAGAAGGTCTAGGGCACGCTGGGTGTATTATTATGTGTCTGGGTGACACTAGTTGGTCCTCAGACAGAAGGTCTAGGGAACGCTGGGTGTTTTATTATGTGTCTGGGTGAACCTAGTTGGTCCTCAGACAGAAGGTCTAGGGGGCGCTGGGTGAACCTAGTTGGTCCTCAGACAGAAGGTCTAGGGGGCGCTGGGTGAACCTAGTTGGTCCTCAGACAGAAGGTCTAGGGAACACTGGGTGTTTTATTATGTGTCTGGGTGAACCTAGTTGGTCCTCAGACAGAAGGTCTAGGGGGCGCTGGGTGAACCTAGTTGGTCCTCAGACAGAAGGTCTAGGGCGCTGGGTGTATTATTATGTGGCTAGGTGAACCTAGTTGGTCCTCAGACAGAAGGTCTAGGGTGCGCTGGGTGTTTTATTATGTGTCTGGGTGAACCTAGTTGGTCCTCAGACAGAAGGTCTAGGGAACGCTGGGTGTTTTATTATGTGTCTGGGTGAACCTAGTTGGTCCTCAGACAGAAGGTCTAGGGGGCGCTGGGTGAACCTAGTTGGTCCTCAGACAGAAGGTCTAGGGGGCGCTGGGTGAACCTAGTTGCTCCTCAGACAGAAGGTCTAGGGGGCGCTGGGTGAACCTAGTTGGTCCTCAGACAGAAGGTCTAGGGAACGCTGGGTGTTTTATTATGTGTCTGGGTGAACCTAGTTGGTCCTCAGACAGAAGGTCTAGGGGGCGCTGGGTGAACCTAGTTGGTCCTCAGACAGAAGGTCTAGGGAACGCTGGGTGTATTATTATGTGGCTAGGTGAACCTAGTTGGTCCTCAGACAGAAGGTCTAGGGTGCGCTGGGTGTATTATTATGTGGCTAGGTGACCCTAGTTGGTCCTCAGACAGAAGGTCTAGGGTGCGCTGGGTGTATTATTATGTGGCTGGGTGACCCTAGTTGGTCCTCAGACAGAAGGTCTAGGGTGCGCTGGGTGTATTATTATGTGGCTAGGTGACCCTAGTTGGTCCTCAGACAGAAGGTCTAGGGCGCTGGGTGTATTATTATGTGGCTAGGTGAACCTAGTTGGTCCTCAGACAGAAGGTCTAGGGTGCGCTGGGTGTATTATTATGTGTCTGGGTGACACTAGTTGGTCCTCAGACAGAAGGTCTAGGGAGCGCTGGGTGAACCTAGTTGGTCCTCAGACAGAAGGTCTAGGGAACGCTGGGTGTTTTATTATGTGTCTGGGTGAACCTAGTTGGTCCTCAGACAGAAGGTCTAGGGGGCGCTGGGTGAACCTAGTTGGTCCTCAGACAGAAGGTCTAGGGCACGCTGGGTGTATTATTATGTGTCTGGGTGACACTAGTTGGTCCTCAGACAGAAGGTCTAGGGAACGCTGGGTGTTTTATTATGTGTCTGGGTGAACCTAGTTGGTCCTCAGACAGAAGGTCTAGGGGGCGCTGGGTGAACCTAGTTGGTCCTCAGACAGAAGGTCTAGGGGGCGCTGGGTGAACCTAGTTGGTCCTCAGACAGAAGGTCTAGGGGGCGCTGGGTGAACCTAGTTGGTCCTCAGACAGAAGGTCTAGGGAACGCTGGGTGTTTTATTATGTGTCTGGGTGAACCTAGTTGGTCCTCAGACAGAAGGTCTAGGGGGCGCTGGGTGAACCTAGTTGGTCCTCAGACAGAAGGTCTAGGGCGCTGGGTGTATTATTATGTGGCTAGGTGAACCTAGTTGGTCCTCAGACAGAAGGTCTAGGGTGCGCTGGGTGTATTATTATGTGTCTTGGTGACACTAGTTGGTCCTCAGACAGAAGGTCTAGGGCGCTGGGTGTATTATTATGTGGCTAGGTGAACCTAGTTGGTCCTCAGACAGAAGGTCTAGGGTGCGCTGGGTGTTTTATTATGTGTCTGGGTGAACCTAGTTGGTCCTCAGACAGTAGGTCTAGGGAACGCTGGGTGTTTTATTATGTGTCTGGGTGAACCTAGTTGGTCCTCAGACAGAAGGTCTAGGGGGCGCTGGGTGAACCTAGTTGGTCCTCAGACAGAAGGTCTAGGGGGCGCTGGGTGAACCTAGTTGCTCCTCAGACAGAAGGTCTAGGGGGCGCTGGGTGAACCTAGTTGGTCCTCAGACAGAAGGTCTAGGGAACGCTGGGTGTATTATTATGTGGCTAGGTGAACCTAGTTGGTCCTCAGACAGAAGGTCTAGGGTGCGCTGGGTGTATTATTATGTGTCTGGGTGACACTAGTTGGTCCTCAGACAGAAGGTCTAGGGAGCGCTGGGTGAACCTAGTTGGTCCTCAGACAGAAGGTCTAGGGAACGCTGGGTGTTTTATTATGTGTCTGGGTGAACCTAGTTGGTCCTCAGACAGAAGGTCTAGGGGGCGCTGGGTGAACCTAGTTGGTCCTCAGACAGAAGGTCTAGGGCACGCTGGGTGTATTATTATGTGTCTGGGTGACACTAGTTGGTCCTCAGACAGAAGGTCTAGGGAACGCTGGGTGTTTTATTATGTGTCTGGGTGAACCTAGTTGGTCCTCAGACAGAAGGTCTAGGGGGCGCTGGGTGAACCTAGTTGGTCCTCAGACAGAAAGTCTAGGGGGCGCTGGGTGAACCTAGTTGGTCCTCAGACAGAAGGTCTAGGGCACGCTGGGTGTATTATTATGTGTCTGGGTGACACTAGTTGGTCCTCAGACAGAAGGTCTAGGGAACGCTGGGTGTTTTATTATGTGTCTGGGTGAACCTAGTTGGTCCTCAGACAGAAGGTCTAGGGGGCGCTGGGTGAACCTAGTTGGTCCTCAGACAGAAGGTCTAGGGGGCGCTGGGTGAACCTAGTTGGTCCTCAGACAGAAGGTCTAGGGAACGCTGGGTGTTTTATTATGTGTCTGGGTGAACCTAGTTGGTCCTCAGACAGAAGGTCTAGGGGGCGCTGGGTGAACCTAGTTGGTCCTCAGACAGAAGGTCTAGGGCGCTGGGTGTATTATTATGTGGCTAGGTGAACCTAGTTGGTCCTCAGACAGAAGGTCTAGGGTGCGCTGGGTGTTTTATTATGTGTCTGGGTGAACCTAGTTGGTCCTCAGACAGAAGGTCTAGGGAACGCTGGGTGTTTTATTATGTGTCTGGGTGAACCTAGTTGGTCCTCAGACAGAAGGTCTAGGGGGCGCTGGGTGAACCTAGTTGGTCCTCAGACAGAAGGTCTAGGGGGCGCTGGGTGAACCTAGTTGGTCCTCAGACAGAAGGTCTAGGGAACGCTGGGTGTTTTATTATGTGTCTGGGTGAACCTAGTTGGTCCTCAGACAGAAGGTCTAGGGAACGCTGGGTGTTTTATTATGTGTCTGGGTGAACCTAGTTGGTCCTCAGACAGAAGGTCTAGGGGGCGCTGGGTGAACCTAGTTGGTCCTCAGACAGAAGGTCTAGGGGGCGCTGGGTGAACCTAGTTGCTCCTCAGACAGAAGGTCTAGGGGGCGCTGGGTGAACCTAGTTGGTCCTCAGACAGAAGGTCTAGGGGGCGCTGGGTGAACCTAGTTGCTCCTCAGACAGAAGGTCTAGGGGGCGCTGGGTGAACCTAGTTGGTCCTCAGACAGAAGGTCTAGGGAACGCTGGGTGTTTTATTATGTGTCTGGGTGAACCTAGTTGGTCCTCAGACAGAAGGTCTAGGGGGCGCTGGGTGAACCTAGTTGGTCCTCAGACAGAAGGTCTAGGGAACGCTGGGTGTATTATTATGTGGCTAGGTGAACCTAGTTGGTCCTCAGACAGAAGGTCTAGGGTGCGCTGGGTGTATTATTATGTGGCTAGGTGACCCTAGTTGGTCCTCAGACAGAAGGTCTAGGGTGCGCTGGGTGTATTATTATGTGGCTGGGTGACCCTAGTTGGTCCTCAGACAGAAGGTCTAGGGTGCGCTGGGTGTATTATTATGTGGCTAGGTGACCCTAGTTGGTCCTCAGACAGAAGGTCTAGGGCGCTGGGTGTATTATTATGTGGCTAGGTGAACCTAGTTGGTCCTCAGACAGAAGGTCTAGGGTGCGCTGGGTGTATTATTATGTGTCTGGGTGACACTAGTTGGTCCTCAGACAGAAGGTCTAGGGAGCGCTGGGTGAACCTAGTTGGTCCTCAGACAGAAGGTCTAGGGAACGCTGGGTGTTTTATTATGTGTCTGGGTGAACCTAGTTGGTCCTCAGACAGAAGGTCTAGGGGGCGCTGGGTGAACCTAGTTGGTCCTCAGACAGAAGGTCTAGGGCACGCTGGGTGTATTATTATGTGTCTGGGTGACACTAGTTGGTCCTCAGACAGAAGGTCTAGGGAACGCTGGGTGTTTTATTATGTGTCTGGGTGAACCTAGTTGGTCCTCAGACAGAAGGTCTAGGGGGCGCTGGGTGAACCTAGTTGGTCCTCAGACAGAAGGTCTAGGGGGCGCTGGGTGAACCTAGTTGGTCCTCAGACAGAAGGTCTAGGGGGCGCTGGGTGAACCTAGTTGGTCCTCAGACAGAAGGTCTAGGGAACGCTGGGTGTTTTATTATGTGTCTGGGTGAACCTAGTTGGTCCTCAGACAGAAGGTCTAGGGGGCGCTGGGTGAACCTAGTTGGTCCTCAGACAGAAGGTCTAGGGCGCTGGGTGTATTATTATGTGGCTAGGTGAACCTAGTTGGTCCTCAGACAGAAGGTCTAGGGTGCGCTGGGTGTATTATTATGTGTCTTGGTGACACTAGTTGGTCCTCAGACAGAAGGTCTAGGGCGCTGGGTGTATTATTATGTGGCTAGGTGAACCTAGTTGGTCCTCAGACAGAAGGTCTACGGTGCGCTGGGTGTTTTATTATGTGTCTGGGTGAACCTAGTTGGTCCTCAGACAGAAGGTCTAGGGAACGCTGGGTGTTTTATTATGTGTCTGGGTGAACCTAGTTGGTCCTCAGACAGAAGGTCTAGGGGGCGCTGGGTGAACCTAGTTGGTCCTCAGACAGAAGGTCTAGGGGGCGCTGGGTGAACCTAGTTGCTCCTCAGACAGAAGGTCTAGGGGGCGCTGGGTGAACCTAGTTGGTCCTCAGACAGAAGGTCTAGGGAACGCTGGGTGTATTATTATGTGGCTAGGTGAACCTAGTTGGTCCTCAGACAGAAGGTCTAGGGTGCGCTGGGTGTATTATTATGTGTCTGGGTGACACTAGTTGGTCCTCAGACAGAAGGTCTAGGGAGCGCTGGGTGAACCTAGTTGGTCCTCAGACAGAAGGTCTAGGGAACGCTGGGTGTTTTATTATGTGTCTGGGTGAACCTAGTTGGTCCTCAGACAGAAGGTCTAGGGGGCGCTGGGTGAACCTAGTTGGTCCTCAGACAGAAGGTCTAGGGCACGCTGGGTGTATTATTATGTGTCTGGGTGACACTAGTTGGTCCTCAGACAGAAGGTCTAGGGAACGCTGGGTGTTTTATTATGTGTCTGGGTGAACCTAGTTGGTCCTCAGACAGAAGGTCTAGGGGGCGCTGGGTGAACCTAGTTGGTCCTCAGACAGAAAGTCTAGGGGGCGCTGGGTGAACCTAGTTGGTCCTCAGACAGAAGGTCTAGGGAACGCTGGGTGTTTTATTATGTGTCTGGGTGAACCTAGTTGGTCCTCAGACAGAAGGTCTAGGGGGCGCTGGGTGAACCTAGTTGGTCCTCAGACAGAAGGTCTAGGGCGCTTGGTGTATTATTATGTGGCTAGGTGAACCTAGTTGGTCCTCAGACAGAAGGTCTAGGGTGCGCTGGGTGTATTATTATGTGTCTTGGTGACACTAGTTGGTCCTCAGACAGAAGGTCTAGGGCGCTGGGTGTATTATTATGTGGCTAGGTGAACCTAGTTGGTCCTCAGACAGAAGTTCTAGGGTGCGCTGGGTGTTTTATTATGTGTCTGGGTGAACCTAGTTGGTCCTCAGACAGAAGGTCTAGGGAACGCTGGGTGTTTTATTATGTGTCTGGGTGAACCTAGTTGGTCCTCAGACAGAAGGTCTAGGGGGCGCTGGGTGAACCTAGTTGGTCCTCAGACAGAAGGTCTAGGGGGCGCTGGGTGAACCTAGTTGCTCCTCAGACAGAAGGTCTAGGGGGCGCTGGGTGAACCTAGTTGGTCCTCAGACAGAAGGTCTAGGGAACGCTGGGTGTATTATTATGTGGCTAGGTGAACCTAGTTGGTCCTCAGACAGAAGGTCTAGGGTGCGCTGGGTGTATTATTATGTGTCTGGGTGACACTAGTTGGTCCTCAGACAGAAGGTCTAGGGAGCGCTGGGTGAACCTAGTTGGTCCTCAGACAGAAGGTCTAGGGAACGCTGGGTGTTTTATTATGTGTCTGGGTGAACCTAGTTGGTCCTCAGACAGAAGGTCTAGGGGGCGCTGGGTGAACCTAGTTGGTCCTCAGACAGAAGGTCTAGGGCACGCTGGGTGTATTATTATGTGTCTGGGTGACACTAGTTGGTCCTCAGACAGAAGGTCTAGGGAACGCTGGGTGTTTTATTATGTGTCTGGGTGAACCTAGTTGGTCCTCAGACAGAAGGTCTAGGGGGCGCTGGGTGAACCTAGTTGGTCCTCAGACAGAAAGTCTAGGGGGCGCTGGGTGAACCTAGTTGGTCCTCAGACAGAAGGTCTAGGGAACGCTGGGTGTTTTATTATGTGTCTGGGTGAACCTAGTTGGTCCTCAGACAGAAGGTCTAGGGGGCGCTGGGTGAACCTAGTTGGTCCTCAGACAGAAGGTCTAGGGCGCTTGGTGTATTATTATGTGGCTAGGTGAACCTAGTTGGTCCTCAGACAGAAGGTCTAGGGTGCGCTGGGTGTATTATTATGTGTCTTGGTGACACTAGTTGGTCCTCAGACAGAAGGTCTAGGGCGCTGGGTGTATTATTATGTGGCTAGGTGAACCTAGTTGGTCCTCAGACAGAAGGTCTAGGGTGCGCTGGGTGTTTTATTATGTGTCTGGGTGAACCTAGTTGGTCCTCAGACAGAAGGTCTAGAGAACGCTGGGTGTTTTATTATGTGTCTGGGTGAACCTAGTTGGTCCTCAGACAGAAGGTCTAGGGGGCGCTGGGTGAACCTAGTTGGTCCTCAGACAGAAGGTCTAGGGGGCGCTGGGTGAACCTAGTTGGTCCTCAGACAGAAGGTCTAGGGGGCGCTGGGTGAACCTAGTTGGTCCTCAGACAGAAGGTCTAGGGAACGCTGGGTGTTTTATTATGTGTCTGGGTGAACCTAGTTGGTCCTCAGACAGAAGGTCTAGGGGGCGCTGGGTGAAGCTAGTTGGTCCTCAGACAGAAGGTCTAGGGCACACTGGGTGTATTATTATGTGTCTGGGTGAACCTAGTTGGTCCTCAGACAGAAGGTCTAGGGGGCGCTGGGTGAACCTAGTTGGTCCTCAGACAGAAGGTCTAGGGTGCGCTGAGTGTATTATTATGTGTCTGGGTGAACCTAGTTGGTCCTCAGACAGAAGGTCTAGGGGGCGCTGGGTGAACCTAGTTGGTCAGACAAAAGGTCTAGGGGGCGCTGGGTGAACCTAGTTGGTCCTCAGACAGAAGGTCTAGGGGGCGCTGGGTGTATTATTATGTGTCTGGGTGAACCTAGTTGGTCCTCAGACAGAAGGTCTAGGGGGCGCTGGGTGTATTATTATGTGTCTGGGTGAACCTAGTTGGTCCTCAGACAGAAGGTCTAGGGGGCGCTGGGTGAACCTAGTTGGTCCTCAGACAGAAGGTCTAGGAGGCGCTGGGTGAACCTAGTTGGTCCTCAGACAGAAGGTCTAGGGGGCGCTGGGTGAACCTAGTTGGTCCTCAGACAGAAGGTCTAGGGAACGCTGGGTGTTTTATTATGTGTCTGGGTGAACCTAGTTGGTCCTCAGACAGAAGGTCTAGGGGGCGCTGGGTGAACCTAGTTGGTCCTCAGACAGAAGGTCTAGGGGGCGCTGGGTGAACCTAGTTGCTCCTCAGACAGAAGGTCTAGGGGGCGCTGGGTGAACCTAGTTGGTCCTCAGACAGAAGGTCTAGGGAACGCTGGGTGTTTTATTATGTGTCTGGGTGAACCTAGTTGGTCCTCAGACAGAAGGTCTAGGGGGCGCTGGGTGAACCTAGTTGGTCCTCAGACAGAAGGTCTAGGGAACGCTGGGTGTATTATTATGTGGCTAGGTGAACCTAGTTGGTCCTCAGACAGAAGGTCTAGGGTGCGCTGGGTGTATTATTATGTGTCTGGGTGACACTAGTTGGTCCTCAGACAGAAGGTCTAGGGAGCGCTGGGTGAACCTAGTTGGTCCTCAGACAGAAGGTCTAGGGAACGCTGGGTGTTTTATTATGTGTCTGGGTGAACCTAGTTGGTCCTCAGACAGAAGGTCTAGGGGGCGCTGGGTGAACCTAGTTGGTCCTCAGACAGAAGGTCTAGGGCACGCTGGGTGTATTATTATGTGTCTGGGTGACACTAGTTGGTCCTCAGACAGAAGGTCTAGGGAACGCTGGGTGTTTTATTATGTGTCTGGGTGAACCTAGTTGGTCCTCAGACAGAAGGTCTAGGGGGCGCTGGGTGAACCTAGTTGGTCCTCAGACAGAAGGTCTAGGGGGCGCTGGGTGAACCTAGTTGGTCCTCAGACAGAAGGTCTAGGGAACGCTGGGTGTTTTATTATGTGTCTGGGTGAACCTAGTTGGTCCTCAGACAGAAGGTCTAGGGGGCGCTGGGTGAACCTAGTTGGTCCTCAGACAGAAGGTCTAGGGCGCTGGGTGTATTATTATGTGGCTAGGTGAACCTAGTTGGTCCTCAGACAGAAGGTCTAGGGTGCGCTGGGTGTATTATTATGTGTCTTGGTGACACTAGTTGGTCCTCAGACAGAAGGTCTAGGGCGCTGGGTGTATTATTATGTGTCTGGGTGAACCTAGTTGGTCCTCAGACAGAAGGTCTAGGGTGCGCTGGGTGTTTTATTATGTGTCTGGGTGAACCTAGTTGGTCCTCAGACAGAAGGTCTAGGGAACGCTGGGTGTTTTATTATGTGTCTGGGTGAACCTAGTTGGTCCTCAGACAGAAGGTCTAGGGGGCGCTGGGTGAACCTAGTTGGTCCTCAGACAGAAGGTCTAGGGGGCGCTGGGTGAACCTAGTTGGTCCTCAGACAGAAGGTCTAGGGAACGCTGGGTGTTTTATTATGTGTCTGGGTGAACCTAGTTGGGCCTCAGACAGAAGGTCTAGGGCACGCTGGGTGTATTATTATGTGTCTGGGTGACACTAGTTGGTCCTCAGACAGAAGGTCTAGGGAACGCTGGGTGTATTATTATGTGTCTGGGTGAACCTAGTTGGTCCTCAGACAGAAGGTCTAGGGAACGCTGGGTGTATTCTTATGTGTCTGGGTGAACCTAGTTGGTCCTCAGACAGAAGGTCTAGGGAACGCTGGGTGTTTTATTATGTGTCTGGGTGAACCTAGTTGGTCCTCAGACAGAAGGTCTAGGGAACGCTGGGTGAACCTAGTTGGTCCTCAGACAGAAGGTCTAGGGAACGCTGGGTGAACCTAGTTGGTCCTCAGACAGAAGATCTAGGGAACGCTGGGTGTATTATTATGTGTCTGGGTGAACCTAGTTGGTCCTCAGACAGAAGGTCTAGGGAACGCTGGGTGAACCTAGTTGGTCCTCAGACAGAAGGTCTAGGGAACGCTGGGTGAACCTAGTTGGTCCTCAGACAGAAGGTCTCGGGAACGCTGGGTGTATTATTATGTGGCTAGGTGAACCTAGTTGGTCCTCAGACAGAAGGTCTAGGGAACGCTTGGTGTATTATTATGTGTCTGGGTGAACCTAGTTGGTCCTCAGACAGAAGGTCTAGGGGGCGCTGGGTGAACCTAGTTGGTCCTCAGACAGAAGGTCTAGGGCGCTGGGTGTTTTATTATGTGTCTGGGTGAACCTAGTTGGTCCTCAGACAGAAGGTCTAGGGGGCGCTGGGTGAACCTAGTTGGTCCTCAGACAGAAGGTCTAGGGGGCGCTGGGTGAACCTAGTTGGTCCTCAGACAGAAGGTCTAGGGGGCGCTGGGTGTATTATTATGTGTCTGGGTGAACCTAGTTGGTCCTCAGACAGAAGGTCTAGGGGGCGCTGGGTGAACCTAGTTGGTCCTCAGACAGAAGGTCTAGGGGGCGCTGGGTGAACCTAGTTGGTCCTCAGACAGAAGGTCTAGGGGGCGCTGGGTGAACCTAGTTGGTCCTCAGACAGAAGGTCTAGGGGGCGCTGGGTGAACCTAGTTGGTCCTCAGACAGAAGGTCTAGGGGGCGCTGGGTGTATTATTATGTGTCTGGGTGAACCTAGTTGGTCCTCAGACAGAAGGTCTAGGGGGCGCTGGGTGAACCTAGTTGGTCCTCAGACAGAAGGTCTAGGGGGCGCTGGGTGAACCTAGTTGGTCCTCAGACAGAAGGTCTAGGGTGCGCTGGGTGTATTATTATGTGGCTAGGTGACCCTAGTTGGTCCTCAGACAGAAGGTCTAGGGCGCTGGGTGTATTATTATGTGGCTAGGTGAACCTAGTTGGTCCTCAGACAGAAGGTCTAGGGTGCGCTGGGTGTATTATTATGTGTCTGGGTGACACTAGTTGGTCCTCAGACAGAAGGTCTAGGGAGCCCTGGGTGAACCTAGTTGGTCCTCAGACAGAAGGTCTAGGGAACGCTGGGTGTTTTATTATGTGTCTGGGTGAACCTAGTTGGTCCTCAGACAGAAGGTCTAGGGGGCGCTGGGTGAACCTAGTTGGTCCTCAGACAGAAGGTCTAGGGCACGCTGGGTGTATTATTATGTGTCTGGGTGACACTAGTTGGTCCTCAGACAGAAGGTCTAGGGAACGCTGGGTGTTTTATTATGTGTCTGGGTGAACCTAGTTGGTCCTCAGACAGAAGGTCTAGGGGGCGCTGGGTGAACCTAGTTGGTCCTCAGACAGAAGGTCTAGGGGGCGCTGGGTGAACCTAGTTGGTCCTCAGACAGAAGGTCTAGGGAACGCTGGGTGTTTTATTATGTGTCTGGGTGAACCTAGTTGGTCCTCAGACAGAAGGTCTAGGGGGCGCTGGGTGAACCTAGTTGGTCCTCAGACAGAAGGTCTAGGGCGCTGGGTGTATTATTATGTGGCTAGGTGAACCTAGTTGGTCCTCAGACAGAAGGTCTAGGGTGCGCTGGGTGTATTATTATGTGTCTTGGTGACACTAGTTGGTCCTCAGACAGAAGGTCTAGGGCGCTGGGTGTATTATTATGTGGCTAGGTGAACCTAGTTGGTCCTCAGACAGAAGGTCTAGGGTGCGCTGGGTGTTTTATTATGTGTCTGGGTGAACCTAGTTGGTCCTCAGACAGAAGGTCTAGGGAACGCTGGGTGTTTTATTATGTGTCTGGGTGAACCTAGTTGGTCCTCAGACAGAAGGTCTAGGGGGCGCTGGGTGAACCTAGTTGGTCCTCAGACAGAAGGTCTAGGGGGCGCTGGGTGAACCTAGTTGGTCCTCAGACAGAAGGTCTAGGGAACGCTGGGTGTTTTATTATGTGTCTGGGTGAACCTAGTTGGTCCTCAGACAGAAGGTCTAGGGAACGCTGGGTGTTTTATTATGTGTCTGGGTGAACCTAGTTGGTCCTCAGACAGAAGGTCTAGGGGGCGCTGGGTGAACCTAGTTGGTCCTCAGACAGAAGGTCTAGGGGGCGCTGGGTGAACCTAGTTGCTCCTCAGACAGAAGGTCTAGGGGGCGCTGGGTGAACCTAGTTGGTCCTCAGACAGAAGGTCTAGGGAACGCTGGGTGTTTTATTATGTGTCTGGGTGAACCTAGTTGGTCCTCAGACAGAAGGTCTAGGGGGCGCTGGGTGAACCTAGTTGGTCCTCAGACAGAAGGTCTAGGGGGCGCTGGGTGAACCTAGTTGGTCCTCAGACAGAAGGTCTAGGGTGCGCTGGGTGTATTATTATGTGGCTAGGTGACCCTAGTTGGTCCTCAGACAGAAGGTCTAGGGTGCGCTGGGTGTATTATTATGTGGCTGGGTGACCCTAGTTGGTCCTCAGACAGAAGGTCTAGGGTGCGCTGGGTGTATTATTATGTGGCTAGGTGACCCTAGTTGGTCCTCAGACAGAAGGTCTAGGGCGCTGTGTGTATTATTATGTGGCTAGGTGAACCTAGTTGGTCCTCAGACAGAAGGTCTAGGGTGCGCTGGGTGTATTATTATGTGTCTGGGTGACACTAGTTGGTCCTCAGACAGAAGGTCTAGGGAGCGCTGGGTGAACCTAGTTGGTCCTCAGACAGAAGGTCTAGGGAACGCTGGGTGTTTTATTATGTGTCTGGGTGAACCTAGTTGGTCCTCAGACAGAAGGTCTAGGGGGCGCTGGGTGAACCTAGTTGGTCCTCAGACAGAAGGTCTAGGGCACGCTGGGTGTATTATTATGTGTCTGGGTGACACTAGTTGGTCCTCAGACAGAAGGTCTAGGGAACGCTGGGTGTTTTATTATGTGTCTGGGTGAACCTAGTTGGTCCTCAGACAGAAGGTCTAGGGGGCGCTGGGTGAACCTAGTTGGTCCTCAGACAGAAGGTCTAGGGGGCGCTGGGTGAACCTAGTTGGTCCTCAGACAGAAGGTCTAGGGAACGCTGGGTGTTTTATTATGTGTCTGGGTGAACCTAGTTGGTCCTCAGACAGAAGGTCTAGGGGGCGCTGGGTGAACCTAGTTGGTCCTCAGACAGAAGGTCTAGGGCGCTGGGTGTATTATTATGTGGCTAGGTGAACCTAGTTGGTCCTCAGACAGAAGGTCTAGGGTGCGCTGGGTGTATTATTATGTGTCTTGGTGACACTAGTTGGTCCTCAGACAGAAGGTCTAGGGCGCTGGGTGTATTATTATGTGGCTAGGTGAACCTAGTTGGTCCTCAGACAGAAGGTCTAGGGTGCGCTGGGTGTTTTATTATGTGTCTGGGTGAACCTAGTTGGTCCTCAGACAGAAGGTCTAGGGAACGCTGGGTGTTTTATTATGTGTCTGGGTGAACCTAGTTGGTCCTCAGACAGAAGGTCTAGGGGGCGCTGGGTGAACCTAGTTGGTCCTCAGACAGAAGGTCTAGGGGGCGCTGGGTGAACCTAGTTGGTCCTCAGACAGAAGGTCTAGGGAACGCTGGGTGTTTTATTATGTGTCTGGGTGAACCTAGTTGGTCCTCATACAGAAGGTCTAGGGAACGCTGGGTGTTTTATTATGTGTCTGGGTGAACCTAGTTGGTCCTCAGACAGAAGGTCTAGGGGGCGCTGGGTGAACCTAGTTGGTCCTCAGACAGAAGGTCTAGGGGGCGCTGGGTGAACCTAGTTGCTCCTCAGACAGAAGGTCTAGGGGGCGCTGGGTGAACCTAGTTGGTCCTCAGACAGAAGGTCTAGGGAACGCTGGGTGTTTTATTATGTGTCTGGGTGAACCTAGTTGGTCCTCAGACAGAAGGTCTAGGGGGCGCTGGGTGAACCTAGTTGGTCCTCAGACAGAAGGTCTAGGGAACGCTGGGTGTATTATTATGTGGCTAGGTGAACCTAGTTGGTCCTCAGACAGAAGGTCTAGGGTGCGCTGGGTGTATTATTATGTGGCTAGGTGACCCTAGTTGGTCCTCAGACAGAAGGTCTAGGGTGCGCTGGGTGTATTATTATGTGGCTGGGTGACCCTAGTTGGTCCTCAGACAGAAGGTCTAGGGTGCGCTGGGTGTATTATTATGTGGCTAGGTGACCCTAGTTGGTCCTCAGACAGAAGGTCTAGGGCGCTGGGTGTATTATTATGTGGCTAGGTGAACCTAGTTGGTCCTCAGACAGAAGGTCTAGGGTGCGCTGGGTGTATTATTATGTGTCTGGGTGACACTAGTTGGTCCTCAGACAGAAGGTCTAGGGAGCGCTGGGTGAACCTAGTTGGTCCTCAGACAGAAGGTCTAGGGAACGCTGGGTGTTTTATTATGTGTCTGGGTGAACCTAGTTGGTCCTCAGACAGAAGGTCTAGGGGGCGCTGGGTGAACCTAGTTGGTCCTCAGACAGAAGGTCTAGAGCACGCTGGATGTATTATTATGTGTCTGGGTGACACTAGTTGGTCCTCAGACAGAAGGTCTAGGGAACGCTGGGTGTTTTATTATGTGTCTGGGTGAACCTAGTTGGTCCTCAGACAGAAGGTCTAGGGGGCGCTGGGTGAACCTAGTTGGTCCTCAGACAGAAGGTCTAGGGGGCGCTGGGTGAACCTAGTTGGTCCTCAGACAGAAGGTCTAGGGAACGCTGGGTGTTTTATTATGTGTCTGGGTGAACCTAGTTGGTCCTCAGACAGAAGGTCTAGGGGGCGCTGGCTGAACCTAGTTGGTCCTCAGACAGAAGGTCTAGGGCGCTGGGTGTATTATTATGTGGCTATGTGAACCTAGTTGGTCCTCAGACAGAAGGTCTAGGGTGCGCTGGGTGTATTATTATGTGTCTTGGTGACACTAGTTGGTCCTCAGACAGAAGGTCTAGGGCGCTGGGTGTATTATTATGTGGCTAGGTGAACCTAGTTGGTCCTCAGACAGAAGGTCTAGGGTGCGCTGGGTGTTTTATTATGTGTCTGGGTGAACCTAGTTGGTCCTCAGACAGAAGGTCTAGGGAACGCTGGGTGTTTTATTATGTGTCTGGGTGAACCTAGTTGGTCCTCAGACAGAAGGTCTAGGGGCGCTGGGTGAACCTAGTTGGTCCTCAGACAGAAGGTCTAGGGGGCGCTGGGTGTATTATTATGTGGCTAGGTGAACCTAGTTGGTCCTCAGACAGAAGGTCTAGGGTGCGCTGGGTGTATTATTATGTGTCTGGGTGACACTAGTTGGTCCTCAGACAGAAGGTCTAGGGAGCGCTGGGTGAACCTAGTTGGTCCTCAGACAGAAGGTCTAGGGAACGCTGGGTGTTTTATTATGTGTCTGGGTGAACCTAGTTGGTCCTCAGACAGAAGGTCTAGGGCACGCTGGGTGTATTATTATGTGTCTGGGTGACACTAGTTGGTCCTCAGACAGAAGGTCTAGGGAACGCTGGGTGTTTTATTATGTGTCTGGGTGAACCTAGTTGGTCCTCAGACAGAAGGTCTAGGGGGCGCTGGGTGAACCTAGTTGGTCCTCAGACAGAAGGTCTAGGGGGCGCTGGGTGAACCTAGTTGGTCCTCATACAGAAGGTCTAGGGAACGCTGGGTGTTTTATTATGTGTCTGGGTGAACCTAGTTGGTCCTCAGACAGAAGGTCTAGGGGGCGCTGGGTGAACCTAGTTGGTCCTCAGACAGAAGGTCTAGGGCGCTTGGTGTATTATTATGTGGCTAGGTGAACCTAGTTGGTCCTCAGACAGAAGGTCTAGGGTGCGCTGGGTGTATTATTATGTGTCTGGGTGAACCTAGTTGGTCCTCAGACAGAAGGTCTAGGGAACGCTGGGTGTTTTATTATGTGTCTGGGTGAACCTAGTTGGTCCTCAGACAGAAGGTCTAGGGGGCGCTGGGTGAACCTAGTTGGTCCTCAGACAGAAGGTCTAGGGGGCGCTGGGTGAACCTAGTTGGTCCTCAGACAGAAGGTCTAGGGGGCGCTGGGTGAACCTAGTTGGTCCTCAGACAGAAGGTCTAGGGAACGCTGGGTGTTTTATTATGTGTCTGGGTGAACCTAGTTGGTCCTCAGACAGAAGATCTAGGGGGCGCTGGGTGAACCTAGTTGGTCCTCAGACAGAAGGTCTAGGGCACACTGGGTGTATTATTATGTGTCTGGGTGAACCTAGTTGGTCCTCAGACAGAAGGTCTAGGGGGCGCTGGGTGAACCTAGTTGGTCCTCAGACAGAAGGTCTAGGGTGCGCTGAGTGTATTATTATGTGTCTGGGTGAACCTAGTTGGTCCTCAGACAGAAGGTCTAGGGGGCGCTGGGTGAACCTAGTTGGTCAGACAAAAGGTCTAGGGGGCGCTGGTTGAACCTAGTTGGTCCTCAGACAGAAGGTCTAGGGGGCGCTGGGTGTATTATTATGTGTCTGGGTGAACCTAGTTGGTCCTCAGACAGAAGGTCTAGGGGGCGCTGGGTGTATTATTATGTGTCTGGGTGAACCTAGTTGGTCCTCAGACAGAAGGTCTAGGGGGCGCTGGGTGAACCTAGTTGGTCCTCAGACAGAAGGTCTAGGGGGCGCTGGGTGAACCTAGTTGGTCCTCAGACAGAAGGTCTAGGGGGCGCTGGGTGAACCTAGTTGGTCCTCAGACAGAAGGTCTAGGGAACGCTGGGTGTTTTATTATGTGTCTGGGTGAACCTAGTTGGTCCTCAGACAGAAGGTCTAGGGGGCGCTGGGTGAACCTAGTTGGTCCTCAGACAGAAGGTCTAGGGGGCGCTGGGTGAACCTAGTTGCTCCTCAGACAGAAGGTCTAGGGGGCGCTGGGTGAACCTAGTTGGTCCTCAGACAGAAGGTCTAGGGAACGCTGGGTGTTTTATTATGTGGCTAGGTGAACCTAGTTGGTCCTCAGACAGAAGGTCTAGGGTGCGCTGGGTGTTTTATTATGTGTCTGGGTGAAACTAGTTGGTCCTCAGACAGAAGGTCTAGGGAACGCTGGGTGTTTTATTATGTGTCTGGGTGAACCTAGTTGGTCCTCAGACAGAAGGTCTAGGGGGCGCTGGGTGAACCTAGTTGGTCCTCAGACAGAAGGTCTAGGGGGCGCTGGGTGAACCTAGTTGGTCCTCAGACAGAAGGTCTAGGGAACGCTGGGTGTTTTATTATGTGTCTGGGTGAACCTAGTTGGTCCTCAGACAGAAGATCTAGGGGGCGCTGGGTGAACCTAGTTGGTCCTCAGACAGAAGGTCTAGGGCACACTGGGTGTATTATTATGTGTCTGGGTGAACCTAGTTGGTCCTCAGACAGAAGGTCTAGGGGGCGCTGGGTGAACCTAGTTGGTCCTCAGACAGAAGGTCTAGGGTGCGCTGAGTGTATTATTATGTGTCTGGGTGAACCTAGTTGGTCCTCAGACAGAAGGTCTAGGGGGCGCTGGGTGTATTATTATGTGTCTGGGTGAACCTAGTTGGTCCTCAGACAGAAGGTCTAGGGGGCGCTGGGTGTATTATTATGTGTCTGGGTGAACCTAGTTGGTCCTCAGACAGAAGGTCTAGGGGGCGCTGGGTGAACCTAGTTGGTCCTCAGACAGAAGGTCTAGGGGGCGCTGGGTGAACCTAGTTGGTCCTCAGACAGAAGGTCTAGGGGGCGCTGGGTGAACCTAGTTGGTCCTCAGACAGAAGGTCTAGGGAACGCTGGGTGTTTTATTATGTGTCTGGGTGAACCTAGTTGGTCCTCAGACAGAAGGTCTAGGGGGCGCTGGGTGAACCTAGTTGGTCCTCAGACAGAAGGTCTAGGGGGCGCTGGGTGAACCTAGTTGCTCCTCAGACAGAAGGTCTAGGGGGCGCTGGGTGAACCTAGTTGGTCCTCAGACAGAAGGTCTAGGGAACGCTGGGTGTTTTATTATGTGTCTGGGTGAACCTAGTTGGTCCTCAGACAGAAGGTCTAGGGGGCTCTGGGTGAACCTAGTTGGTCCTCAGACAGAAGGTCTAGGGAACGCTGGGTGTATTATTATGTGGCTAGGTGAACCTAGTTGGTCCTCAGACAGAAGGTCTAGGGTGCGCTGGGTGTATTATTATGTGTCTGGGTGACACTAGTTGGTCCTCAGACAGAAGGTCTAGGGAGCGCTGGGTGAACCTAGTTGGTCCTCAGACAGAAGGTCTAGGGAACGCTGGGTGTTTTATTATGTGTCTGGGTGAACCTAGTTGGTCCTCAGACAGAAGGTCTAGGGGGCGCTGGGTGAACCTAGTTGGTCCTCAGACAGAAGGTCTAGGGCACGCTGGGTGTATTATTATGTGTCTGGGTGACACTAGTTGGTCCTCAGACAGAAGGTCTAGGGAACGCTGGGTGTTTTATTATGTGTCTGGGTGAACCTAGTTGGTACTCAGAAAGAAGGTCTAGGGGGCGCTGGGTGAACCTAGTTGGTCCTCAGACAGAAGGTCTCGGGGGCGCTGGGTGAACCTAGTTGGTCCTCAGACAGAAGGTCTAGGGAACGCTGGGTGTTTTATTATGTGTCTGGGTGAACCTAGTTGGTCTTCAGACAGAAGGTCTAGGGGGCGCTGGGTGAACCTAGTTGGTCCTCAGAAAGAAGGTCTAGGGCGCTGGGTGTATTATTATGTGGCTAGGTGAACCTAGTTGGTCCTCAGACAGAAGGTCTAGGGTGCGCTGGGTGTATTATTATGTGTCTTGGTGACACTAGTTGGTCCTCAGACAGAAGGTCTAGGGCGCTGGGTGTATTATTATGTGGCTAGGTGAACCTAGTTGGTCCTCAGACAGAAGGTCTAGGGTGCGCTGGGTTTTTTATTATGTGTCTGGGTGAACCTAGTTGGTCCTCAGACAGAAGGTCTAGGGAACGCTGGGTGTTTTATTATGTGTCTGGGTGAACCTAGTTGGTCCTCAGACAGAAGGTCTAGGGGGCGCTGGGTGAACCTAGTTGGTCCTCAGACAGAAGGTCTAGGGGGCGCTGGGTGAACCTAGTTGGTCCTCAGACAGAAGGTCTAGGGGGCGCTGGGTGAACCTAGTTGGTCCTCAGACAGAAGGTCTAGGGAACGCTGGGTGTTTTATTATGTGTCTGGGTGAACCTAGTTGGTCCTCAGACAGAAGGTCTAGGGGGCGCTGGGTGAACCTAGTTGGTCCTCAGACAGAAGGTCTAGGGCACACTGGGTGTATTATTATGTGTCTGGGTGAACCTAGTTGGTCCTCAGACAGAAGGTCTAGGGGGCGCTGGGTGAACCTAGTTGGTCCTCAGACAGAAGGTCTAGGGTGCGCTGAGTGTATTATTATGTGTCTGGGTGAACCTAGTTGGTCCTCAGACAGAAGGTCTAGGGGGCGCTGGGTGAACCTAGTTGGTCAGACAAAAGGTCTAGGGGGCGCTGGGTGAACCTAGTTGGTCCTCAGACAGAAGGTCTAGGGGGCGCTGGGTGTATTATTATGTGTCTGGGTGAACCTAGTTGGTCCTCAGACAGAAGGTCTAGGGGGCGCTGGGTGTATTATTATGTGTCTGGGTGAACCTAGTTGGTCCTCAGACAGAAGGTCTAGGGGGCGCTGGGTGAACCTAGTTGGTCCTCAGACAGAAGGTCTAGGGCGCTGGGTGTATTATTATGTGGCTAGGTGAACCTAGTTGGTCCTCAGACAGAAGGTCTAGGGTGCGCTGGGTGTATTATTATGTGTCTTGGTGACACTAGTTGGTCCTCAGACAGAAGGTCTAGGGCGCTGGGTGTATTATTATGTGGCTAGGTGAACCTAGTTGGTCCTCAGACAGAAGGTCTAGGGTGCGCTGGGTGTATTATTATGTGTCTTGGTGACACTAGTTGGTCCTCAGACAGAAGGTCTAGGGCGCTGGGTGTATTATTATGTGGCTAGGTGAACCTAGTTGGTCCTCAGACAGAAGGTCTAGGGTGCGCTGGGTGTTTTATTATGTGTCTGGGTGAACCTAGTTGGTCCTCAGACAGAAGGTCAAGGGAACGCTGGGTGTTTTATTATGTGTCTGGGTGAACCTAGTTGGTCCTCAGACAGAAGGTCTAGGGGGCGCTGGGTGAACCTAGTTGGTCCTCAGACAGAAGGTCTAGGGGGCGCTGGGTGAACCTAGTTGGTCCTCAGACAGAAGGTCTAGGGGGCGCTGGGTGAACCTAGTTGGTCCTCAGACCGAAGGTCTAGGGCACACTGGGTGTATTATTATGTGTCTGGGTGAACCTAGTTGGTCCTCAGACAGAAGGTCTAGGGGGCGCTGGGTGAACCTAGTTGGTCCTCAGACAGAAGGTCTAGGGTGCGCTGAGTGTATTATTATGTGTCTGGGTGAACCTAGTTGGTCCTCAGACAGAATGTCTAGGGGGCGCTGGGTGAACCTAGTTGGTCAGACAAAAGGTCTAGGGGGCGCTGGGTGAACCTAGTTGGTCCTCAGACAGAAGGTCTAGGGGGCGCTGGGTGTATTATTATGTGTCTGGGTGAACCTAGTTGGTCCTCAGACAGAAGGTCTAGGGGGCGCTGGGTGTATTATTATGTGTCTGGGTGAACCTAGTTGGTCCTCAGACAGAAGGTCTAGGGGGCGCTGGGTGAACCTAGTTGGTCCTCAGACAGAAGGTCTAGGGGGCGCTGGGTGAACCTAGTTGGTCCTCAGACAGAAGGTCTAGGGGGCGCTGGGTGAACCTAGTTGGTCCTCAGACAGAAGGTCTAGGGGGCGCTGGGTGAACCTAGTTGGTCCTCAGACAGAAGGTCTAGGGAACGCTGGGTGTTTTATTATGTGTCTGGGTGAACCTAGTTGGTCCTCAGACAGAAGGTCTAGGGGGCGCTGGGTGTATTATTATGTGTCTGGGTGAACCTAGTTGGTCCTCAGACAGAAGGTCTAGGGAACGCTGGGTGTATTATTATGTGTCTGGGTGAACCTAGTTGGTCCTCAGACAGAAGGTCTAGGGGGCGCTCGGTGTATTATTATGTGTCTGGGTGAACCTAGTTGGTCCTCAGACAGAAGGTCTAGGGGGCGCTGGGTGAACCTAGTTGGTCCTCAGACAGAAGGTCTAGGGGGCGCTGGGTGAACCTAGTTGGTCCTCAGACAGAAGGTCTAGGGGGCGCTGGGTGAACCTAGTTGGTCCTCAGACAGAAGGTCTAGGGGGCGCTGGGTGAACCTAGTTGGTCCTCAGACAGAAGGTCTAGGGAACGCTGGGTGTTTTATTATGTGTCTGGGTGAACCTAGTTGGGCCTCAGACAGAAGGTCTAGGGCACGCTGGGTGTATTATTATGTGTCTGGGTGACACTAGTTGGTCCTCAGACAGAAGGTCTAGGGAACGCTGGGTGTTTTATTATGTGTCTGGGTGAACCTAGTTGGTCCTCAGACAGAAGGTCTAGGGAACGCTGGGTGTATTATTATGTGTCTGGGTGAACCTAGTTGGTCCTCAGACAGAAGGTCTAGGGAACGCTGGGTGTATTATTATGTGTCTGGGTGAACCTAGTTGGTCCTCAGACAGAAGGTCTAGGGAACGCTGGGTGTTTTATTATGTGTCTGGGTGAACCTAGTTGGTCCTCAGACAGAAGGTCTAGGGAACGCTGGGTGAACCTAGTTGGTCCTCAGACAGAAGGTCTAGGGAACGCTGGGTGAACCTAGTTGGTCCTCAGACAGAAGATCTAGGGAACGCTGGGTGTATTATTATGTGTCTGGGTGAACCTAGTTGGTCCTCAGACAGAAGGTCTAGGGAACGCTGGGTGAACCTAGTTGGTCCTCAGACAGAAGGTCTAGGGAACGCTGGGTGAACCTAGTTGGTCCTCAGACAGAAGGTCTCGGGAACGCTGGGTGTATTATTATGTGGCTAGGTGAACCTAGTTGGTCCTCAGACAGAAGGTCTAGGGAACGCTTGGTGTATTATTATGTGTCTGGGTGAACCTAGTTGGTCCTCAGACAGAAGGTCTAGGGGGCGCTGGGTGAACCTAGTTGGTCCTCAGACAGAAGGTCTAGGGCGCTGGGTGTTTTATTATGTGTCTGGGTGAACCTAGTTGGTCCTCAGACAGAAGGTCTAGGGGGCGCTGGGTGAACCTAGTTGGTCCTCAGACAGAAGGTCTAGGGGGCGCTGGGTGAACCTAGTTGGTCCTCAGACAGAAGGTCTAGGGGGCGCTGGGTGTATTATTATGTGTCTGGGTGAACCTAGTTGGTCCTCAGACAGAAGGTCTAGGGGGCGCTGGGTGAACCTAGTTGGTCCTCAGACAGAAGGTCTAGGGGGCGCTGGGTGAACCTAGTTGGTCCTCAGACAGAAGGTCTAGGGGGCGCTGGGTGAACCTAGTTGGTCCTCAGACAGAAGGTCTAGGGGGCGCTGGGTGAACCTAGTTGGTCCTCAGACAGAAGGTCTAGGGGGCGCTGGGTGTATTATTATGTGTCTGGGTGAACCTAGTTGGTCCTCAGACAGAAGGTCTAGGGGGCGCTGGGTGAACCTAGTTGGTCCTCAGACAGAAGGTCTAGGGGGCGCTGGGTGAACCTAGTTGGTCCTCAGACAGAAGGTCTAGGGGGCGCTGGGTGTTTTATTATGTGTCTGGGTGAACCTAGTTGGTTGGTTGGTTTTTGAGTTTGTGTTGCAGGAAGCAAATTTCTGCTTGAAAAAGCTAGCCTTGGCTTTTCTAACTGCCTGTGTATACTGGTTTCTAGCTTCCCTGAAAAGTTGCATATCACGGGGGCTGTTCGATGCTAATGCAGAACGCCATAGGATGTTTTTCTGTTGGTTAAGGGCAGTCAGGTCAGGAGAGAACCAAGGGCTATATCTGTTCCTGGTTCTAAATTTCTTGAATGGGGCATGCTTATTCAAGATGGTGAGGAAGGCATTTAAAAAAAATATCCAGGCATCCTCTACTGACGGGATGAGATCAATATCCTTCCAGGATACCTCGGCCAGGTCGATTAGAAAGGCCTGCTCGCTGAAGTGTTTCAGGGAGCGTTTGACAGTGATGAGTGGAGGTCGTTTGATCGCTGACCCATTACGGATACAGGCAATGAGGCAGTGATCGCTGAGATCTTGGTTGAAAACAGCAGAGGTGTATTTGGAGGGCAAGTTGGTTAGGATGATGTCTATGAGGGTACCCGTGTTTACGGAATTGGGGTGATACCTGGTAGGTTCATTGATAATTTGTGTGAGATTGAGGGCATCAAGCTTAGATTGTAGGATGGCTGGGGTGTTAAGCATGTTCCAATTTAGGTCGCCTAGCAGCACAAGCTCTGAAGATAGATGGGGGGCAATCAGTTCACATATGGTGTCCAGAGCACAGCTGGGGGCAGAGGGTGGTCTATAGCAGGCGGCAACAGTGAGAGACTTGTTTTTAGAGAGGTGGATTTTTAAAAGTAGGAGTTCAAATTGTTTCGGAACAGACCTGGATAGTAAAACAGAACTCTGCAGGCAATCCTTGCAGTAGATTGCAACACCGCCCCCTTTGGCCGTTCTATCTTGTCTGAAAATCTTGTAGTTAGGGATGAAAATGTCAGAATTTTTGGTGGTCTTCCTAAGCCAGGATTCAGACACGGCTAAAACATCTGGGTTGGCAGAGTGTGCTAAAGCAGTGAACAAAACAAACTTAGGGAGGAGGCTTCTAATGTTAACATGCATGAAACCAAGGCTATTACGGTTACAGAAGTCATCAAAAGAGAGCGCCTGGGGAATAGGAGTGGAGCTAGGTACTGCAGGGCCTGGATTCACCTCTACATCACCAGAGGAACAGAGGAGGAGTAGGATAAGGGTACGGCTAAAAGCTATGAGAATTGGTCGTTTGGAACGTCTAGAACAGAGAGTAAAAGGAAGTTTCTGGGGGCGATAAAATAGCTTCAAGGAATAATGTACAGACAAACGTATGGTAGGATGTGAATACAGTGGAGGTAAACCTAGGTAATGGGTGATGATGAGAGAGATATAGTCTCTAGAAACATCATTGAAACCAGGTGATGTCATCGCATATGTGGGTGGTGGAACTGAGAGGTTGGATATATAGTGAGCAGGGCTAGAGGCTCTACAGTGAAATAAGCCAATAAACACTAACCAGAACAGCAATGGACAAGGCATATTTACATTAAGGAGAGGCATGCTTAATCGAGTGATCATAAGGGTCCAGTGAGTAGAGGTTGGTTGGGGTCACGGCGATCCAGACAGCTGGCCGGGTAGCTGGCTATCGGTAGCAAGATAACATAGGATGGAGGTCTGTTTTTATTTTATTATTATTTTTATTTTTTTTGTCACCTCGTTCGTTTCCGTCGGTAGATTAGTGGGGTTCCGTGTGGTAGAGGGGATCGATCCAATTGGCAAAATAGATATAGTGACCCAGGAAAAAAGAAAAAAAAAATTGTCCGGTATATTTATTTAGATAGCAACCGATAAGACAGCTAATAATTAGCAGATGGGTATCAGAAACGTCGCAATGGAAAAGCCTGTTGAAACCACCTCGGACAATTACGTCGGCAGACCAGTCGTGATGGATCGGCGGGGCTCCGTGTCGGCAATAAAGGGTCCAGTCCAATTGGCAAAAGAGGTATTGTAGCCCAATAATTCGCTGGTAGGCCTCTTTGGCTAGCCGGCAGATGGGCCTAGCTCGAGGCTAGCTCAAGGCTAACTGGTGCTTGTTTCGGTACAGAGGTATTAGCCAGTAGTAGCCACCTGGTTGCAGCTAGCTAGCGACGATGATCCGGTGTAATTGTCCAGAGCTTGCGTCAGGAATCCGGTGATGTGGTAGAGAAAAAGCAGTCCTATATTCTCTGGGTTGATATCGCGCCTGCAGACTGGCAGGTATTGGCCCGAGCTGAAGCTGGCTGGTGTCCGAGTTAAGGGTGAAGACCGCAGCAGTGGCTAACTGACTACTAGCTAGTAGCTAGTTATCTGGCTAGCTTCTGATTGGGGTTACGGTTCTAAAGTATAAAAAAATAGCAGATCCGTACCACATTGGGTGAGGCGGGTTGCGGGAATGTATATTCAGTTCCAAGATGGAAAGTGAAATTAAAATATATACGAAATGTATACAAAAAATACGAGGACTATTTACGCGGGACAAGACAAGACAAACACACGTCCGACTGCTACGCCTTCTTGGAACAAGTCCGTGCGTGTTTGTGCTAATATAGCACTGTGTCATGCCAGGGGATGGTCTGTGTTAATATAGCACCATGCCAGGGGATGGTCTGTGCTAATATAGCACTGTGTCATGCCAGGGGATGGTCTGTGTTAATATAGCACCATGCCAGGGGATGGTCTGTGTTAATATAGCACCATGCCAGAGGATGGTCTGTGTTAATATAGCACCATGCCAGAGGATGGTCTGTGTTAATATAGCACCATGCCAGGGGATGGTCTGTGCTAATATAGCACTGTGTCATGCCAGGGGATGGTCTGTGTTAATATAGCACCATGCCAGGGGATGGTCTGTGTTAATATAGCACCATGCCAGGGGATGGTCTGTGTTAATATAGCACCATGCCAGGGGAAGGTCTGTGTTAATATAGCACTGTTCCAAGCCAGAGGATGGTCTGTGTTAATATAGCACCATGCCAGGGGATGGTCTGTGTTAATATAGCACCATGCCAGGGGAAGGTCTGTGTTAATATAGCACCATGCCAGGGGATGGTCTGTGTTAATATAGCACCATGCCAGGGGAAGGTCTGTGTTAATATAGCACTGTTCCATGCCAGAGGATGGTCTGTGTTAATATAGCACCATGCCAGGGGAAGGTCTGTGTTAATATAGCACTGTTCCATGCCAGAGGATGGTCTGTGTTAATATAGCACCATGCCAGGGGAAGGTCTGTGTTAATATAGCACCATGCCAGAGGATGGTCTGTGTTAATATAGCACCATGCCAGGGGAAGGTCTGTGTTAATATAGCACTGTTCCATGCCAGAGGATGGTCTGTGTTAATATAGCACCATGCCAGGGGAAGGTCTGTGTTAATATAGCACTGTTCCATGCCAGAGGATGGTCTGTGTTAATATAGCACCATGCCAGGGGAAGGTCTGTGTTAATATAGCACTGTGCCATGCCAGGGGAAGGTCTGTGTTAATATAGCACCATGCCAGGGGAAAGTCTGTGTTAATATAGCACCATGCCAGGGGAAGGTCTGTGTTAATATAGCACTGTGCCATGCCAGGGGAAGGTCTGTGTTAATATAGCACTGTGCCATGCCAGGGGAAGGTCTGTGTTAATATAGCACTGTGCCATGCCAGGGGAAGGTCTGTGTTAATATAGCACTGTGCCATGCCAGGGGAAGGTCTGTGTTAATATAGCACTGTGCCATGCCAGGGGAAGGTCTGTGTTAATATAGCACTGTGCCATGCCAGGGGAAGGTCTGTGTTAATATAGCACTGTGCCATGCCAGGGGAAGGTCTGTGTTAATATAGCACCATGCCAGGGGAAGGTCTGTGTTAATATAGCACTGTGCCATGCCAGGGGAAGGTCTGTGTTAATATAGCACTGTGCCATGCCAGGGGAAGGTCTGTGTTAATATAGCACTGTGCCATGCCAGGGGAAGGTCTGTGTTAATATAGCACTGTGCCATGCCAGGGGAAGGTCTGTGTTAATATAGCATCATGCCAGGGGAAGGTCTGTGTTAATATAGCACTGTGCCATGCCAGGGGATGGTCTGTGTTAATATAGCACTGTGCCATGCCAGGGGAAGGTCTGTGTTAATATAGCACTGTGCCATGCCAGGGGAAGGTCTGTGTTAATATAGCACTGTGCCATGCCAGGGGAAGGTCTGTGTTAATATAGCACCATGCCAGGGGAAGGTCTGTGTTAATATAGCACTGTGCCATGCCAGGGGAAGGTCTGTGTTAATATAGCACTGTGCCATGCCAGGGGAAGGTCTGTGTTAATATAGCACTGTGCCATGCCAGGGGAAGGTCTGTGTTAATATAGCACTGTGCCATGCCAGGGGAAGGTCTGTGTTAATATAGCACTGTGCCATGCCAGGGGAAGGTCTGTGTTAATATAGCACTGTGCCATGCCAGGGGAAGGTCTGTGTTAATATAGCACTGTGCCATGCCAGGGGAAGGTCTGTGTTAATATAGCATCATGCCAGGGGAAGGTCTGCGTTAATATAGCACTGTGCCATGCCAGGGGATGGTCTGTGTTAATATAGCACTGTGCCATGCCAGGGGATGGTCTGTGTTAATATAGCATCATGCCAGGGGAAGGTCTGTGTTAATATAGCACTGTGCCATGCCAGGGGAAGGTCTGCGTTAATATAGCACTGTGCCATGCCAGGGGATGGTCTGTGTTAATATAGCACTGTGCCATGCCAGGGGATGGTCTGTGTTAATATAGCACTGTGCCATGCCAGGGGATGGTCTGTGTTAATATAGCATCATGCCAGGGGAAGGTCTGTGTTAATATAGCACTGTGCCATGCCAGGGGATGGTCTGTGTTAATATAGCACTGTGCCATGCCAGGGGATGGTCTGTGTTAATATAGCACTGTGCCATGCCAGGGGATGGTCTGTGTTAATATAGCATCATGCCAGGGGATGGTCTGTGTTAATATAGCACTGTGCCATGCCAGGGGATGGTCTGTGTTAATATAGCATCATGCCAGGGGAAGGTCTGTGTTAATATAGCACTGTGCCATGCCAGGGGAAGGTCTGCGTTAATATAGCCCTGTGCCATGCCAGGGGATGGTCTGTGTTAATATAGCACTGTGCCAGGGGATGGTCTGTCTTAATATAGCATCATGCCAGGGGATGGTCTGTGTGGAACACTAAGTTGCTTATGTTCACATTTTTATAACAGTCAGCAAAAGGTGTCTCTTGATTTTCCATAAGGAGCTGCATTTTGTACTCTTTTCGTGCCTTATCATTTTTTCCACACAGTGTACTGTATTTTGGTTGGCGGAGGCTGTGCGACTCTCACACCACACCTCAGTGCTAATTGAAGTTGTATCTCTTTTTCCTAGCAAGCTTGGTAGCCTTAACTTAGCATTCAGTCCTTATAAAGTAAAATATATCATTGTAATGTATTCTCTTTTTGGGCTTTTGAAAATAAAAAATAGCTTTAGACTAACAGTTCCAGGTTGGATGGTGTTTTCAGGTTTCTGTTTGTTTGACAGAGAATTTGCTGTATAGCTTGGGGAAAATAATCCTTGGTAGTAGGAAGCCTTCCAGGTAATTCCGTCCAAAATCAGGTTTTAGGTTTTGATTTGGAGTGACGGTTATGTTGTGGAGGGTAGCGTCCTGTACATGTCCCTGCCAAAAAATCCAAGTTTATCTAATTCTAAATCTATCTTTTTGTTTCCTCAAGATGTGACACTTGGCATTCAGGCCAAAGAGTTCAATATTGGTTTCATCAGACCAGAGATTCTTGTTTCTCATGGTCTGAGAGTCTTTAAGTGTCTTTTGGCAAACTCCAAGCAGGCTGTCATGTGCATTTTACTGAGGAGTTGCTTCTCTGGCCAGTCTACCATAAAGGCCTGATTGTGGACTGCTGTAGAGATGGTTGTGCTTCTGGAAGGTTCTCCCATCTCCATAGAGGATCTCTGGAGCTCTGTCAGAGTGACCATCAGGTTCTTGGTCACCTCCCTGACCTAGGCCCTTCTCCCCCGATTGTTCATTTTCGACAGGAGGCCAGCTCTAGGGGGAGTCTAGGTGGTTCCAAACTTCTTACATTTAAGAATGGTGCAGGCCACTGTGTTCTTGGGGACCTTCAATGGTGCAGAAATATTTTTGTGCCCTTCCCCAGATCTGTGCCTTGACACAATCCTGTCTCGGAGCTCTACGGACAATTCCTTCGACCTCATGGTTTGGTTTTTGCTCTGACATGCACTGTCAACTATGCGACCTTATATAGACAGGTGTGTGCCTTTCCAAATCATGTCCAATCAAATGAATTTCCCACAGGTGGACTCCAATCAAGTTGTAGAAACATCAAGGATGATCAATGGAAACAGGGTGCACCTGAGCTCAATTTCGAGTCTCTTTGTAAAGGGTCTGTTTTTTGTTTTTTATAAATTTGCAAACATTTCTAAAAACCTTTTTTCGTTTTGTCATTATGGGGTGTTGTATTGCTGAGGGGGAAAAAATATTTAATTCATTTTAGAATAAGGCTGTAACATAACACAATTTGGAAAAAGTCCAGGGGTCTGAATACTTAAATATATATGCATGTATATATTTTTTAAGCTAATGCCCAAATCATGTTTTCTTGTGTAGTAGCCTATTTTGAATGTTTAAAAAAAAAATCTATATTGGCAGAATTTTGTCAATTTCATTCAAAGTACTTTAGGGAAAGCTTCCCCGAGCCTTATGGACGCACCGCCTTATGGACGCACCGCCTTATGGACGCACCGCCTTATGGACGCACCGCCTTATGGACGCACCACCTATATATACTTACATCTTGAAATTGCTTATCGGAATTTGTTAAGGATGCATGTCATTGCATCCTGGAGTTGCATGTTCTGTTAAGATGAATTATGATCATCTTAATGTGATTTCTGTCATTCTGAGCACAGTGGGTGGACGCCCTAATCAGGTTACACACCCAATGCATTGGGGTCTGGTAAATTTCTCAAATGTCTGCCGGTCAAAATGCTGCCGGTCAAATGTCCAGCGCCACATTTACCTAACGGAAACCCTGGTGTGTGTGTGTGTGGGGATCGAGGGGTTGACAGATAGTGTGTTACCTCAGTATTGCACCCTGCAGGTGGTGGGATAATGTATTAGTGTATGAGAGTGCAGGCACACACACACGCACACACACACATACACACACACACACACACACACACACACACACACACACACACACACACACACACACACACACACACAGACACAGACAGACACACACACACACACACAGACACACACACACACACACACACACACACACACACACACAGACAGACACAGACACAGACACAGACACACACACAGACACAGACGGATGAGCGTACACATTGTGCCATCAGGCTATGTGTTGAGCGGATTCCTCCACATGCTCGAGTCTACATGAAATAAAATATGGATGAGTGTGGGAAGAGTCTCGTATGGAGCAGCTCATCACCAAAGCAGTCTTAATACTGTACATGTATTGCTGTATATAATTCATGCCGTGTGTGTGTATGTCTGTCTGTCTAGGTCTGCACGTTGTCCTGTTTGTGTTTTTACTGGGTGTCTGTTCTGTCTATCCGTCTGTCTGTGTATAACAACACTCTGTATGAGTTTACAGGCCTGGTTGGAAAAGGACTGGGTGGAAAATCTATATTAGAGACAGAACTCTGTGCTTATGCAGGGCTGGAGGGGAAGGGCTGGAGGGAGAGGAAGAAGGAATTGGAGAGCGAGCGGGGGGGGGGGGGGGGGGGGTTGTGTGTGTTTACAGTGGAAATAGTGAGTCTGGGACATTTTCTTCTGGTCGCTTTTCCACTGTTTATGGAGAGCGGTGAGGAACAACACTTCCTGAAAGGAATGCCAGCTTTCCAACCCAAACTCCATCCAAGTCTCTCCCTCTCTTCTCTCCTTCTCCTCGTCTCCTTTCCCCCCTCTCATCCAAGTCTCTCCCTCTCTTCTCTCCTTCTCCTCGTCTCCTTTCCCCCCCTCTCATCCAAGTCCCTCCCTCTTTCTATCCCCTGTCCCTCTCTCTCTTGTCCCTCTCTCCCTGTCTGTCCTGCTCTCTCCCGGTATGTCCCTCTCTGTCCTCTCTGCCCCTCTCTCACCCTGTCCCTGTCTTTCCGTCTCTCCCATGTTCCCTCTCTCCCTGTCTGTCCCGCTCTATCCTGTCTAGGTCTGACCCCAATTAGTCGACTGGTCGATTGTTAGGCTGTTGGTCGACCGAGATTTGTTTTAGTCAAGCAGTAACAAATATATATATTTTTGCCCATCGGAGTGAACTTATTCATTGCAGAGGCCTAGACTAAAAGCCAATTCATGCTTGATCTGAAAATGTGGTCGGAGGCTCCATATGAAGGGTGTGATGCAATTGCGGAGCTTCCAGAGGCATGCAGAGGCCAAATGGAGCTCATCGCTATGCACCTCCCAAATGATGTAAATGTAGAGGGCTCTGTATAGCTCCGAATTGGCATAACTTGTTGACGGTAGGTGGGGGTGGTACATCCTGTATAAGCACAAACTCACTCCCTTGACAACAGCTCTGAAGTGCAAAAAGTATGAATGCCCTGACTTCTGCTGAGGCCATATCACCATAAATTCTGCATGGCCAATGTGACCAGACCATGCGACCAGATGCCCAATCGATTGGTCAAAAGAACAGACAACTTTCGGTCTGGGACAACCCTACTCCTGTCCCTCTCTCCCTGTCTGTCCCTCTCTCTCTCTCTCTCTCTCTCTCTCTCTCTCTCTCCCCTTTCTCTCTCTCTCTCTCCCAGTCCATTTCCCTCTAACTCTCCCTCTACATACCGTCCTCCCCATCCCTCCCTTTCTCAGTGAGGTAATTCCCCTGTGTAGGAGGTTATTATTGTTGTGTAGCAGCAGTGCTAACACACACACACACACACACACACACACACACACACACACACACACACACACACACACACACACACACACACACACACACACACACACACACACACACACACACACACACACACACTACACTACACTACACTCCCTAGAGAGCGAGATAAAGGCCTACTAATCCAAAACTGTGCCCATAAACCATGGTTGTGCCCCAAATGGAACTCTATTCCCTATTTGGTGCACTACTTTTGACCAGATCCCTATGGGCCCTAGTCAAAAGCAGTGCACTATATAGAGCATAGGGTGCCATTTGTGACGCAGTCCACGTGTCCTGTAGATGAACTGGTAGAGATGACTCCTCAGTATTATACAGTAAATATCCGTGGTAGAGATGACTCCTCAGTATTATACAGTACATATCAGTGGTAGAGATGACTCCTCAGTATTATACAGTACATATCAGTGGTAGAGAGGACTCCTCAGTATTATACAGTAAATATCAGTGGTAGAGATGACTCCTCAGTATTATACAGTAAATATCAGTGGTAGAGATGACTCCTCAGTATTATACAGTAAATATCAGTGGTAGAGATGACTCCTCAGTATTATACAGTAAATATCAGTGGTAGAGATGACTCCTCAGTATTATACAGTAAATATCAGTGGTAGAGATGACTCCTCAGTATTATACAGTAAATATCCGTGGTAGAGAGGACTCCTCAGTATTATACAGTACATATCAGTGGTAGAGATGACTCCTCAGTATTATACAGTAATATCAGTGGTAGAGATGACTCCTCAGTATTATACAGTAAATATAAGTGGGAGAGATGACTCCTCAGTATTATACAGTAATATCAGTGGTAGAGATGACTCCTCAGTATTATACAGTAAATATAAGTGGGAGAGATGACTCCTCAGTATTATACAGTAAATATCCGTGGTAGAGAGGACTCCTCAGTATTATACAGTACATATCAGTGGTAGAGATGACTCCTCAGTATTATACAGTAATATCAGTGGTAGAGATGACTCCTCAGTATTATACAGTAAATATCTGTGTTAGAGATGACTCCTCAGTATTATACAGTAAATATCAGTGGTAGAGATGACTCCTCAGTATTATACAGTAAATATCAGTGGTAGAGATGACTCCTCAGTATTATACAGTAAATATCAGTGGTAGAGATGACTCCTCAGTATTATACAGTAAATATCTGTGTTAGAGATGACTCCTCAGTATTATACAATAAATATCCGTGGTAGAGATGACTCCTCAGTATTATACAGTAAATATCACTGGTTTGCCCTTTGACAGGCTTGGGTTGTAGCTTCCTCTGTGTTACAGTAGTGTGTTAAATGTAGAATCCTCCTGCCTGTCTCTGTTACCTGATACAGCCTTACGCACGCACGCACGCAAACACACACACACACACACACACACACACACACACACACACACACACACACACACACACACACACACACACACACACACACACACACACACAGACAGACAGTGTAACAAATTGCTGCCTATTTCTAGTGACCAGCGTGGACACCCAGCCTTCCCAATCTAACTGTTCCACAGCCATATATGAGCTCACTGCCAGTGAACCACCCATCTGGCTTACAGAGAATTGTTGTGTGTGTGTGAGAGGGCAAGGGAGAAGGAGAGGGAGGGAGACCAATTTCTTATTACGTTTCCTTCGCAGTAAAAGCCGCAGAGGCAAGATGGACACTCCATATCTCTCTCTCTCCGGCTGCCGTGGCGCGCCTGAAAACTCATCTAAATGGAAAACACATTGTCTTCATTATTTTGCCCTGGCGCTCGCTGAAAGACTGGCGTTGTCATGGTAACAGCCATCTGAGTGAGCAGCTAGGAGAGGCCCGGGGGCTGAGGTTTAGGACCAGAGGAATAGAGAGAATGAAGAGTGGAGATGAGGGAGGAGAGAGGTGGGGGGGGGTAGAGGAAGGGGAGGGAGAGAGGGGGAATAGAGGAGAGAGTGACGATGGGAAAAGGGAGGAGGTGAATTGAGGAGAGGGAGAAAAAGATGAAGAAAGGAATGAGGAATGGAGAGATGGGAATGAGAAGGACAGTAGAAGAGTGAGAAGAAGAGAGAGATGGACAGGCAGACACAGACAGAGAGAGCAGGGTACAGAGTATCTGGACAGACAGACAGAGACACAGACAGACTGACAGACAGACAGAGCAGGGTACAGAGTATCTGGACAGATAGACAGAGACACAGACAGACTGACAGACAGACAGACAGAGCAGGGTACAGAGTATCTGGACAGACAGACAGAGACACAGACAGACTGACAGACAGACAGAGCAGGGTACAGAGTATCTGGACAGACAGACAGAGACACAGACAGACAGAGCAGGGTACAGAGTATCTGGACAGACAGACAGAGACACAGACAGACTGACAGACAGACAGAGCAGGGTACAGAGTATCTGGACAGACAGACAGAGACACAGACAGACTGACAGACAGACAGAGCAGGGTACAGAGTATCTGGACAGACAGACAGACAGAGACACAGACAGACTGACAGACAGACAGAGCAGGGTACAGAGTATCTGGACAGACAGACAGACAGAGACACAGACAGACTGACAGACAGACAGAGCAGGGTACAGAGTATCTGGACAGACAGACAGAGACACAGACAGACTGACAGACAGACAGAGCAGGGTACAGAGTATCTGGACAGACAGACAGAGACACAGACAGACTGACAGACAGACAGAGCAGGGTACAGAGTATCTGGACAGACAGACAGACAGAGACACAGACAGACTGACAGACAGACAGAGCAGGGTACAGAGTATCTGGACAGACAGACAGACAGAGACACAGACAGACTGACAGACAGACAGAGCCGGGTACAGAGTATCTGGACAGACAGACAGAGCAGGGTACAGAGTATCTGGACAGACAGACAGAGACACAGACAGACTGACAGACAGACAGAGCAGGGTACAGAGTATCTGGACAGACAGACAGACAGAGACACAGACAGACTGACAGACAGACAGAGCAGGGTACAGAGTGTCGGTCCCTGGAAGAGTGTCTGGACAGACAGAATATTTTCAGCAGAGCCAGACAGTGAGCATGACCAGTTAGTGGTTCCCTGAGTGGAGTTGAGACTCCTGATTCATATCAAGAGGCTGAGAGATGGAGTCATCAGGCTCTCTCCCAAATTGCACCACATTTCCATAGAGCACTGGTCAAAGTAGTGCACTATATAGGGAATATGATGCCATTTGGGACACAGCCAACATCTCAGAGAAGTTATCTTCAGTGGTTATTACTAACCTGCCTGCTACAGCCTGCCTGCTACAGCCTGCCTGCTACAGCCTGCCTGCTACAGCCTGCCTGCTACAGCCTGCCTGCTAGCACCAAGAGAACTCAGAAAAGTGCTATGACTAAACTGTTTGTGTGATCGTGCGTGTGTGTAGACGAGGGTGTGTGTGTGTGTGTGTGTGTGTGTGTGTGTGTGTGTAGACGAGGGTGTGTGTGTGTGTGTGTGTAGACGAGGGTGTGTGTGTGTGTAGACGAGGGTGTGTGTGTGTGTAGACGAGGGTGTGTGTGTGTGTAGACAAGGGTGTGTGTGTGTAGACGAGGGTGTGTATGTGTGTGTAGACGAGGGTGTGTGTGTGTGGGACTGGTTGTTTGGTTAACACAGAGGAAGCTGTTTACATCCAGTGTGAAGACAACAGGCAGGGTGAGAGGGAGGAGAGGAGATATGAGAAGGAGCGGTAAGAAACATGAGAGAGACAGAGCAGGGTACAGAGTGTTTGGACAGACAGAGCAGGGTACAGAGTGTCTGGACAGACAGAGCAGGGTACAGAGTGTCTGGACAGACAGAGCAGGGTACAGAGTGTCTGGACAGACAGAGCAGGGTACAGAGTGTCTGGACAGACAGAGCAGGGTACAGAGTGTCTGGACAGACAGAGCAGGGTACAGAGTGGCTGGACAGACAGACAGAGCAGGGTACAGAGTGTCTGGACAGACAGACAGAGAAGGGTACAGAGTGTCTGGACAGACAGAGCAGGGTACAGAGTGTCTGGACAGACAGACAGACAGAGCAGGGTACAGAGTTTCTGGACAGACAGACAGACAGAGCAGGGTACAGAGTGTCTGGACAGACAGACAGAGCAGGGTACATAGTGTCTGGACAGACAGAGCAGGGTACATAGTGTCTGGACAGACAGAGTAGAGTACATAGTGTCTGGACAGACAGAGTAGGGTACAGAGTGTCTGGACAGACAGAGCAGGGTACATAGTGTCTGGACAGACAGAGTAGAGTACATAGTGTCTGGACAGACAGAGTAGGGTACAGAGTGGCTGGACAGACAGAGCAGGGTACAGAGTGTCTGGACAGACAGAGTAGAGTACATAGTGTCTGGACAGACAGAGTAGGGTACAGAGTGGCTGGACAGACAGAGCAGGGTACAGAGTGTCTGGACAGACAGAGTAGAGTACATAGTGTCTGGACAGACAGAGTAGGGTACAGAGTGTCTGGACAGACAGAGCAGGGTACAGAGTGTCTGGACAGACAGAGCAGGGTACAGAGTGTCTGGACAGATAGAGCAGGGTACAGAGTGTCTGGACAGACAGAGCAGGGTACAGAGTGTCTGGACAGACAGAGCAGGGTACAGAGTGTCTGGACAGACAGACCAGGGTACAGAGTGTCTGGACAGACAGAGCAGGGTACAGAGTGTCTGGACAGACAGAGCAGGGTACAGAGTATCTGGACAGACAGACAGACAGAGACACAGACAGACTGACAGACAGACAGAGCAGGGTACAGAGTATCTGGACAGACAGACAGAGACACAGACAGACTGACAGACAGACAGAGCAGGGTACAGAGTATCTGGACAGACAGACAGAGACACAGACAGACTGACAGACAGACAGAGCAGGGTACAGAGTATCTGGACAGACAGACAGACAGAGACACAGACAGACTGACAGACAGACAGAGCAGGGTACAGAGTATCTGGACAGACAGACAGACAGAGACACAGACAGACTGACAGACAGACAGAGCCGGGTACAGAGTATCTGGACAGACAGACAGAGCAGGGTACAGAGTATCTGGACAGACAGACAGAGACACAGACAGACTGACAGACAGACAGAGCAGGGTACAGAGTATCTGGACAGACAGACAGACAGAGACACAGACAGACTGACAGACAGACAGAGCAGGGTACAGAGTGTCGGTCCCTGGAAGAGTGTCTGGACAGACAGAATATTTTCAGCAGAGCCAGACAGTGAGCATGACCAGTTAGTGGTTCCCTGAGTGGAGTTGAGACTCCTGATTCATATCAAGAGGCTGAGAGATGGAGTCATCAGGCTCTCTCCCAAATTGCACCACATTTCCATAGAGCACTGGTCAAAGTAGTGCACTATATAGGGAATATGATGCCATTTGGGACACAGCCAACATCTCAGAGAAGTTATCTTCAGTGGTTATTACTAACCTGCCTGCTACAGCCTGCCTGCTACAGCCTGCCTGCTACAGCCTGCCTGCTACAGCCTGCCTGCTACAGCCTGCCTGCTAGCACCAAGAGAACTCAGAAAAGTGCTATGACTAAACTGTTTGTGTGATCGTGCGTGTGTGTAGACGAGGGTGTGTGTGTGTGTGTGTGTGTGTGTGTGTGTGTGTGTAGACGAGGGTGTGTGTGTGTGTGTGTGTAGACGAGGGTGTGTGTGTGTGTAGACGAGGGTGTGTGTGTGTGTAGACGAGGGTGTGTGTGTGTGTAGACAAGGGTGTGTGTGTGTAGACGAGGGTGTGTATGTGTGTGTAGACGAGGGTGTGTGTGTGTGGGACTGGTTGTTTGGTTAACACAGAGGAAGCTGTTTACATCCAGTGTGAAGACAACAGGCAGGGTGAGAGGGAGGAGAGGAGATATGAGAAGGAGCGGTAAGAAACATGAGAGAGACAGAGCAGGGTACAGAGTGTTTGGACAGACAGAGCAGGGTACAGAGTGTCTGGACAGACAGAGCAGGGTACAGAGTGTCTGGACAGACAGAGCAGGGTACAGAGTGTCTGGACAGACAGAGCAGGGTACAGAGTGTCTGGACAGACAGAGCAGGGTACAGAGTGTCTGGACAGACAGAGCAGGGTACAGAGTGTCTGGACAGACAGAGCAGGGTACAGAGTGGCTGGACAGACAGACAGAGCAGGGTACAGAGTGTCTGGACAGACAGACAGAGAAGGGTACAGAGTGTCTGGACAGACAGAGCAGGGTACAGAGTGTCTGGACAGACAGACAGACAGAGCAGGGTACAGAGTTTCTGGACAGACAGACAGACAGAGCAGGGTACAGAGTGTCTGGACAGACAGACAGAGCAGGGTACATAGTGTCTGGACAGACAGAGCAGGGTACATAGTGTCTGGACAGACAGAGTAGAGTACATAGTGTCTGGACAGACAGAGTAGGGTACAGAGTGTCTGGACAGACAGAGCAGGGTACATAGTGTCTGGACAGACAGAGTAGAGTACATAGTGTCTGGACAGACAGAGTAGGGTACAGAGTGGCTGGACAGACAGAGCAGGGTACAGAGTGTCTGGACAGACAGAGTAGAGTACATAGTGTCTGGACAGACAGAGTAGGGTACAGAGTGGCTGGACAGACAGAGCAGGGTACAGAGTGTCTGGACAGACAGAGTAGAGTACATAGTGTCTGGACAGACAGAGTAGGGTACAGAGTGTCTGGACAGACAGAGCAGGGTACAGAGTGTCTGGACAGACAGAGCAGGGTACAGAGTGTCTGGACAGATAGAGCAGGGTACAGAGTGTCTGGACAGACAGAGCAGGGTACAGAGTGTCTGGACAGACAGAGCAGGGTACAGAGTGTCTGGACAGACAGACCAGGGTACAGAGTGTCTGGACAGACAGAGCAGGGTACAGAGTGTCTGGACAGACAGAGCAGGGTACAGAGTGTCTGGACAGACAGAGCAGGGTACAGAGTGTCTGGACAGACAGAGCAGGGTACAGAGTGGCTGGACAGACAGACAGAGCAGGGTACAGAGTGGCTGGACAGACAGACAGAGCAGGGTACAGAGTGTCTGGACAGACAGACAGAGCAGGGTACAGAGTGTCTGGACAGACAGACAGAGCAGGGTACAGAGTGCCTGGACAGACAGAGCAGGGTACAGAGTGTCTGGACAGACAGAGCAGGGTACAGAGTGTCTGGACAGACGGAGCAGGGTACAGAGTGTCTGGACAGACAGATAGAGCAGGGTACAGAGTGTCTGGACAGACAGATAGAGCAGGGTAGAGAGTGGCTGGACAGACAGACAGAGCAGGGTACAGAGTGTCTGGACAGACAGATAGAGCAGGGTACAGAGTGTTTGGACAGACAGACAGAGCAGGGTACAGAGTGTCTGGACAGACAGAGCAGGGTACAGAGTGTCTGGACAGACAGAGCAGGGTACAGAGTGTCTGGACAGACAGAGCAGGGTACAGAGTGTCTGGACAGACAGAGCAGGGTACAGTGTGTCTGGACAGACAGAGCAGGGTACAGAGTGTCTGGACAGACAGAGCAGGGTACAGAGTGTCTGGACAGACAGAGCAGGGTACAGAGTGTCTGGACAGACAGAGCAGGGTACATAGTGTCTGGACAGACAGAGCAGGGTACAGAGTGTCTGGACAGACAGAGCAGGGTACAGAGTGTCTGGACAGACAGACAGAGCAGGGTACAGAGTGTCTGGACAGACAGAGCAGGGTACAGAGTGTCTGGACAGACAGACAGACAGACAGAGCAGGGTACAGAGTGTCTGGACAGACAGACAGAGCAGGGTAAAGAGTGGCTGGACAGACAGAGAGCAGGGTACAGACAGACAGACAGAGACAGACAGACAGACAGACAGGCAGACAGACAGACAGACAGACAGACATAGCAGGGTACAGAGTGTCTGAACAGACAGAGAGAGCAGGGTACAGAGTGGCTGGACAGACAGACAGAGCAGGGTACAGAGTGGCTGGACAGACAGACAGAGCAGGGTACAGAGTGTCTGGACAGACAGACAGAGCAGGGTACAGAGTGTCTGGACAGACAGACAGAGCAGGGTACAGAGTGTCTGGCCAGACAGACAGAGCAGGGTACAGAGTGTCTGGCCAGACAGACAGAGCAGGGTACAGAGTGTCTGGCCAGACAGACAGAGCGGGTACAGAGTGTCTGGACAGACAGACAGAGCAGGGTACAGAGTGTCTGGACAGACAGACAGAGCAGGGTACAGAGTGTCTGGATAGACAGACAGAGCAGGGTACAGAGTGTATGGACAGACAGACAGAGCAGGGTACAGAGTGTCTGGACAGACAGACAGAGCAGGGTACAGAGTGTCTGGACAGACAGACAGAGCAGGGTACAGAGTGTCTGGACAGACAGAGCAGGGTACAGAGTGTCTGGACAGACAGACAGAGCAGGGTACAGAGTGTCTGGACAGACAGACAGAGCAGGGTACAGAGTGTCTGGACAGACAGACAGAGCAGGGTACAGAGTGTCTGGACAGACAGACAGAGCAGGGTACAGAGTGTCTGGACAGACAGACAGAGCAGGGTACAGAGTGTCTGGACAGACAGACAGAGCAGGGTACAGAGTGTCTGGACAGACAGACAGAGCAGGGTACAAAGTGTTTGGACAGACAGGTAGAGAGAGCAGGCTACAGAGTGTCTGGACAGACAGGTAGAGAGAGCAGGGTACAGAGTGTCTGGACAGACAGGTAGAGAGAGCAGGGTACAGAGTGTCTGGACAGACAGGTAGAGAGAGCAGGCTACAGAGTGTCTGGACAGACAGAACATGGTATAGAGTGTCTGGACAGACAGAGCAGGGTACAGAGTGTCTGGACAGACAGGTAGAGAGAGCAGGGTACAGAGTGTCTGGACAGACAGGTAGAGAGAGCAGGCTACA
This sequence comes from Salvelinus fontinalis, assembly GCF_029448725.1. Classification (NCBI taxonomy): domain Eukaryota; kingdom Metazoa; phylum Chordata; class Actinopteri; order Salmoniformes; family Salmonidae; genus Salvelinus; species Salvelinus fontinalis. The sequence continues at coordinate 30,125,860 of NC_074701.1, read as the reverse complement.
GAGTGTCTGGACAGACAGAGCAGGGTACAGAGTGTCTGGACAGACAGGTAGAGAGAGCAGGCTGCAGAGTGTCTGGACAGACAGGTAGACAGAGCAGGGTACAGAGTGTCTGGACAGACAGGTAGAGAGAGCAGGCTACAGAGTGTCTGGACAGACAGGTAGACAGAGCAGGGTACAGAGTGTCTGGACAGACAGGTAGAGAGAGCAGGCTACAGAGTGTCTGGACAGACAGGTAGAGAGAGCAGGGTACAGAGTGTCTGGACAGACAGGTAGAGAGAGCAGGCTACAGAGTGTCTGGACAGACAGGTAGAGAGAGCAGTGTACAGAGTGTCTGGACAGACAGGTAGAGAGAGCAGGCTACAGAGTGTCTGGACAGACAGGTAGAGAGAGCAGGCTACAGAGTGTCTGGACAGACAGGTAGACAGAGCAGGGTACAGAGTGTCTGGACAGACAGGTAGAGAGAGCAGGCTACAGAGTGTCTGGACAGACAGGTAGAGAGAGCAGGGTACAGAGTGTCTGGACAGACAGGTAGAGAGAGCAGGCTACAGAGTGTCTGGACAGACAGGTAGAGAGAGCAGGGTACAGAGTGTCTGGACAGACAGGTAGAGAGAGCAGGCTACAGAGTGTCTGGACAGACAGGTAGAGAGAGCAGGCTACAGAGTGTCTGGACAGACAGGTAGAGAGAGCAGGGTACAGAGTGTCTGGACAGACAGGTAGAGAGAGCAGGGTACAGAGTGTCTGGACAGACAGGTAGAGAGAGCAGGGTACAGAGTGTCTGGACAGACAGGTAGAGAGCAGGGTACAGAGTGTCTGGACAGACAGGTAGGGAGAGCAGGGTACAGAGTGTCTGGACAGACAGGTAGAGAGAGCAGGGTACAGAGTGTCTGGACAGACAGGTAGAGAGAGCAGGGTACAGAGTGTCTGGACAGACAGGTAGAGAGAGCAGGCTACAGAGTGTCTGGACAGACGTAGCAGGCTACAGAGTGTCTGGATAGACGTAGCAGGGTACAGAGTGTCTGAACAGACGTAGCAGGGTACAGAGTGTCTGGACAGACAGACAGAGCAGGGTACAGAGTGTCTGGACAGACAGGTAGAGAGAGCAGGCTACAGAGTGTCTGGACAGAAAAGAGCTGTTAAACTCTACAACAACCTACAAGGAAGCGATTCCCAAACCTTCCATAACAAAACATCACTTACAGAGAGGTGAACCTGGAGAGGAGTCCCCTAAGCAAGCTGGTCAATTAGACCCAACCAAATCATGAGAAAACAAAAAGACAATTACTTGACAACTGAGCAGACTAGAATGCTATTTGGCTCTAAACAGAAAGTACACAGTGGCAGAATACCTGACCACTGTGACTGACCCCAAATTAAGGAAATCTTTGACTATGTACAGACTCAGTGAGCGTAGCCTTGATATTGAGATAACAGGCTATGTGCACACTGCCAACAAAATGAGGTGGAAACTGAGCTGGACTTCCTCTCCTGCTAAATGTATGACTATATTAGAAAACAAATCCAATGTTGATCAACTCACATATCTACTGGGTGAAATACACATCACAGCAGCAAGGTTTGTGACCTGTTGCCACAAGAAAAGGGCAACCAGTGAAGAACAAACACCATTGTAAATACAACCCATATTTATTTATATTCCCTTTTGAACTTTAACTATTTGCACATCTTTACAAACACCATATAAACATAATAAGACATTTTAAATGTATTTTCTTTTGGAACTTTTGTGTGTGTAATGTTTAATGTTCATTTTTTGTTTATTTCACTTTTGTTTATTATCTACTTCACTTGCTTTGTCAATGTAAACATGTGTTCCCATGCCAATAAAGTCTTTCAGGTACAGACACACAGAGCAGTTGAACATGGAGCACCGGGCCTACAGCCACACAGCTAGGCTGTCCTACAGACTTACATAGACACTTCCAGGGACCAGTCAGCAATGACTAAACTAGTACCAACTATAACCTAACAGGCTGCTAATCCTCATACAGGAACGTCGTTCAAGATGTTTATAAGCAGCTATTAACAGGGAGAAGTGGTGCTGAACGGACAGGGAGAAGTGGTGCTAAACGGACAGGGAGAAGTGGTGCTGAACGGACAGGGAGGAGTGGTGCTGAACGGACAGGGAGAAGTGGTGCTAAACGGACAGGGAGAAGTGGTGCTAAACGGACAGGGAGAAGTGGTGCTAAACGGACAGGGAGAAGTGGTGCTAATCGGACAGGGAGAAGTGGTGCTAATCGGACA
>NC_074701.1:30083598-30118598 GCF_029448725.1 Salvelinus fontinalis | reverse complement strand
AGATAGTCAGAGAAATATGGGGGAAGAGAGAGTGGGGGAGAGAGAAGAGAGCGAGAGAGAAGAGAGCGAGAGAGAAGAGAGCGAGAGAGAAGAGAGCGAGAGAGAAGAGAGCGAGAGAGAAGAGAGCGAGAGAGAAGAGAGCGAGAGAGAGAGTCACTCGGTGCCGTGCTGCAGCCCATAACACATTAGAGCAAATGAATCCATTCCACTGCCTGTTATGGCTGCTCACTCACAGGGTCGGGGAAAGGAGGGGAGGGATGGAGAGCGAGAGCGAGCGTGGCAGGGCTCAGAGGAAGGAGAGGGAGGGAGGGAGGGAGCGTGGCAGGGCTCAGAGGAAGGAGACGGAAGGGAGGGAGGGAGGGTGGCAGGGCTCAGAGGAAGGAGAGGGAAGGAGGGAGGGAGGGAGGGAGGGAGCGTGGCAGGGCTCAGAGGAAGGAGACGGAAGGGAGGGAGGAAGGGTGGTAGGGCTCAGAGGAAGGAGAGGGAAGGAGGGAGGGAGGGAGCGTGGCAGGGCTCAGAGGAAGGAGAGGGAAGGGAGGGAGGGAGGGAGCGTGGTAGGGCTCAGAGGAAGGAGAGGGAAGGAGGGAGGGAGGGAGCGTGGCAGGGCTCAGAGGAAGGAGGGGGAAGGAGGGAGGGAGGGAGCGTGGCAGGGCTCAGAGGAAGGAGGGGGAAGGAGGGAGGGAGGGAGGGAGCGTGGTAGGGCTCAGAGGAAGGAGAGGGAAGGAGGGAGGGAGGGAGGGAGCGTGGCAGGGCTCAGAGGAAGGAGACGGAAGGGAGGGAGGAAGGGTGGTAGGGCTCAGAGGAAGGAGAGGGAAGGAGGGAGGGAGGGAGCGTGGCAGGGCTCAGAGGAAGGAGAGGGAAGGGAGGGAGGGAGGGAGCGTGGTAGGGCTCAGAGGAAGGAGAGGGAAGGAGGGAGGGAGGGAGCGTGGCAGGGCTCAGAGGAAGGAGGGGGAAGGAGGGAGGGAGGGAGCGTGGCAGGGCTCAGAGGAAGGAGGGGGAAGGAGGGAGGGAGGGAGCGTGGCAGGGCTCAGAGGAAGGAGAGGGAAGGGAGGGAGGGAGGGAGCGTGGTAGGGCTCAGAGGAAGGAGAGGGAAGGAGGGAGGGAGGGAGCGTGGTAGGGCTCAGAGGAAGGAGAGGGAAGGAGGGAGGGAGGGAGCGTGGCAGGGCTCAGAGGAAGGAGGGGGAAGGAGGGAGGGAGGGAGCGTGGCAGGGCTCAGAGGAAGGAGAGGGAAGGAGGGAGGGAGCGTGGCAGGGCTCAGAGGAAGGAGAGGGAAGGAGGGAGGGAGCGTGGCAGGGCTCAGAGGAAGGAGAGGGAAGGAGGGAGGGAGCGTGGTAGGGCTCAGAGGAAGGAGAGGGAAGGGAGGGAGGGGGGGGCGTGGCAGGGCTCAGAGGAAGGAAAGGGAGGGAGGGAGGGAGGGGGGGGCGTGGCAGGGCTCAGAGGAAGGAAAGGGAGGGAGGGAGGGAGGGAGCGTGGCAGGGCTCAGAGGAAGGAGAGGGAAGGAGGGAGGGAGCGTGGTAGGGCTTAGAGGAAGGAAAGGGAGGGAGGGAGGGAGCGTGGCAGAGCCTTAAATGAAGGGGAGGGAGGGAGCGTGGCAGAGCCTTAAATGAAGGGAGGGAGGGAGCGTGGCAGAGCCTTAAATGAAGGGGAGTGGAGAGGGTTGCTGTAAGCTGCTGGGGGATACAACACATCCAAAGATGAACAGAGAGTAGTAGAGTACCTTCTCTTCTCTCTCCCCCCTATCCCTCTCTCCCTCCTCTCCCCCCTATCCCTCTCTCCCTCCTCTCTCCTCTCTCACTCTCTCCCTCCTCTCCCCCTATCCCTCTCTCCCTCCTCTCCCCATATCCCTCTCTCCCTCCTCTCCCCCTATCCCTCTCTCCCTCCTCTCTCCCCTATCCCTCCCCTATCCCTCTCTCCCTCCACTCCCCCCTATCCCTCTCTCCCTCCTCTCTCCCCTCTCGCTCTCTCCCTCCTCTCCCCCCTATCCATCTCTCCCTCCTCTCCCCCCTATCCATCTCTCCCTCCTCTCCCCCTATCCCTCTCTCCCCCTATCCCTCTCTCCCTTCTCTCCCCCCTATCCCTCTCTCCCTCCTCTCCCCCCTATCCCTCTCTCCCTTCTCGCTCTCTCTCAATTCAATTCAAGGGCTTTATTGGCAATGGAAACATATATTTATGTTAGATAATAAACAAAAGTGAAATTAACAGTAAAAATTAACAGTAAACATTACACTCAGAATTTCCAAAATAATAAATGTTATATTATGTCTATATACAGTGTTGTAACGATGTGCAAATAGTTGAAGTACAAAAGGGAAAATAAATCAACATATGGGTTGTATTTACAATGGTGTTTGTTCTTCACTGGTTGCCCTTTTCTTGTGGCAACAGGTCACAAATCTTGCTGCTGTGATGGCACACTGTGGTATTTCACCCAGTAGATATGGGAGTTTATCAAAATTGGGTTTGTTTTCAAATTCTTTGTGGGTTTGTGTAATCTGAGGGAAACATGTGTCTCTAATATGGTCATACATTTGCCTGGGCCTCCCGGGTGGCGCAGTGGTCTAGGGCACTGCATTGCAGTGCTAGCTGCGCCACCAGAGTCTCTGGGTTCACGCCCAGGCTCTGTCGCAGCCGGCCGCAACCGGGAGGTTCGTGGGGCGACGCACAATTGGCATAGCGTCGTCCAGGTTAGGGAGGGTTTGGCCGGTAGGGATATCCTTGTCTCAGTATGTAAATGTAATAAAATGTATGCACTCTACTGTAAGTCGCTCTGGATAAGAGCGTTTGCTAAATGACTAAAATGTAAATGTAATACATTTGTCAGGAGGTTTGGAAGTCCAGGTCAGTTTCCACCTCATTTTGTGGGCAGTGTACACAGCCTGTCTTCTCTTGAGAGCCTGGTCTGCCTACGCAGGCCTTTCTCAATAGCAAGGCTATGCTCACTGAGTCTGTACATAGTCAAAGTTTTCCTTAAGTTTGCGTCAGTCACAGTAGTAAGGTATTGCCACTGTGTACTCTCTGTGTGGGGTCTGTTTGTGTTTGTGAACAGAGCCCCAGGACCAGCTTGCTTAGGGGACTCTTCTCCAGGTTAACCTCTCTGTAGATGATGGCTTTGTTATAGAAGGTTTGGGAATCACTTCCTTTTAGGTGGTTGTAGAATTTAATGGCTCTCTTCTGGATTTCGATAATTAGCGGGTATCGGCCTAATTCTGCTCTGCATGCATTATTTGGTGTTTTACATTGTACTCTGAGCATATTTTTGCAGAATTCTGCATGCAGAGTCTCAATTTGGTGTTTGTCCCATTTTGTGAATTATTGGTTGGTGAGTGGATCCCAGACCTCACAACCATAAAGGGCAATGGGTTCTATAACTGATTCAAGTATTTTTAGCCAGATCCTAATTGGTATGTCAAATTTTATGTTCCTTTTGATGGCATAGAATGCCCTTCTTGCCTTGTCTCTCAGATCGTTCACAGCTTTGTGGAAGTTACCTGTGGGCGCTGATGTTTAGGCCAAGGTATGTGTTTTTGTTTTTTGTGTGCTCTAGAGCGCGGTGTCTAGATGGTATTTGTAGTCCTGGCAACTGAACCTTTTTTGGAACACCATTATTTTTGTCTTACTGAGATTTAGGTCTGACAGGTCTGACAAAATCTGTGCAGAAGATCTAGGTGCTGCTGTAGGCCCTCCTTGGTTGGTGACAGAAGCACCAGATCATCAGCAAACAGTAGACATTTGACTTCAGATTCTAGTAGGGTGAGGCCAGGTGCTGCAGACTGTTCTAGTGCCCTCGCTAATTTGTTGATATATACAGTTGCAAGAAAAAGTATATGAACCCCACAACAATAGACAAACATAGTTGCTTAAACTAATGCACACAAATGATTATGCGTCTTGTCTATATTGAATACATCGCGTAAACATTGACAGTGTAGGTTGGAAAAAGTATGTGAACCCCTTGGCTAATGACTTTTCCAAAAGCTAATTGGAGTCAGGAGTCAGCTAACCTGGACTCCAATCAATGAGACGAGATTGGAGATATTGGTTAGAGCTGCCCTATAAAAAAACACTCACAAAATGTGAGTTTGCTATTCACAAGAAGCATTGCCTGATGTGAACCATGCCTCAAACAAAAGAGATCTCCGAAGACATCATTTTAAGAATTCTTGACTTGCATAAATCTGGACAGGGTTACAAAAGTATCTCTAAAAGCCTTGATGTTGATCAGTCCACGGTAAGACAAACTGTCTATAAATGGAGAAAGTTCAGCCCTGTTGCTACTCTCCCTAGGAGTAGCCGTCTGGCAAAGATGACTGCAAGAGCACAGTGCAGAATGCTCAGTGAGGTTCAGAAGAATCCTAGAGTGTCAGCTAAAGACTAACAGAAATCTCTGGAACATACTAACATCTCTGTTGATGAGTCTACGATACGTAAAACACTAAACAAGAATGGTGTTCATGGGAGGACATCACGGAAGAAGCCACTGCTGTCCATAAAAAACATTGCTGCACGTCTGAAGTTCGCAAAAGTGCACCTGGATGTTCGACAGCGCTCCTGGCAAAATATTCTGTGGACAGATGAAACTACAGTTGAGTTGTTTGGAAGGAACACAACACTATGTGTGGAGGAAAAAAGGCACAGCACACCAACATCAAAACCTCATCCCAACTGTAAAGTACGGTGGAGGGAGAATCATGGTTTGGGGCTGCCTCACGGCCTGGATAGTTTGCTATCAGCGACGGAAAAATGAATTCCCAAGTTTATCAAGACAGTTTGCAGGAGAATGTTAGGTTATCTGTCCGCCAATTGAAGTGCAACAGAAGTTGGCTGATGCAACAGGACAATGACCCAAAACCCAAAGTAAATCAACAACAGAATGGCTTCAACAGGAGAAAATATTCTTTCTGAGTGGCCCAGTCAGAATCCTGGCCTCAACCTGATTTGAGATGCTGTGGCATGACCTCGAGAGCAGTTCACACCAGACAACCCAAGAATATTGCTCAACTGAAACAGTTTTGTAAAGGGTCCAAAATTCCTCTTGACCGTTGTGCAGGTCTGATCCACAACTACAGAAAATGTTTGGTTGAGGTTATTGCTGCCAAAGGAGGGTCAACCAGTTATTAAATCCAAGGGTTCACATACTTTCCCCCCCTGCACTGTGAATGTTTACACGGTGTGTTCAATAAAGACATGAAAACGTATACTTGTTTGTGTTATTGGTTTAAGCAGACTGTGTTTGTCTATTGTTGTGACCTAGATCAGATTTTATGACCAATTTATGCAGAAATCCAGGTATTTCCAAAGGGTTCACATACTTTTTCTTGCCGCTGTATGTTAAAGCAGCATACCACCCTGCACCAGCAGCATACCACCCTGCACCAGCAGCATACCACCCTGCACCAGCAGCATACCACCCTGCACCAGCAGCATACCACCCTGCACCAGCAGCATACCACCCTGCACCAGCAGCATACCACCCTGCACCAGCAGCATACCACCCTGCACCAGCAGAATACCACCCTGCACCAGCAGCATACCACCCTGCACCAGCAGCATACCACCCTGCACCAGCAGCATACCACCCTGCATACCACTACTGGCTTGCTTCTGAAGCTAAGCAGGGTTGGTCCTGGTCAGTCCCTGGATGGGAGACCAGATGCTGCTGGAAGTGGTGTTGGAGGGCCAGTAGGAGGCACTCTTTCCTCTGGTCTAAAAAATATCCCAATGCCCCAGGGCAGTGATTGGGGACTGCCCTGTGTAGGGTGCCGTCTTTCGGATGGGACGTTAAACGGGTGTCCTGACTCTCTGAGGTCATTAAAGATCCCATGGCACTTATCGTAAGAGTAGGGGTGTTAACCCCGGTGTCCTGGCTAAATTCCCAATCTGGCCCTCAAACCATCATGGTCACCTAATAATCCCCAGTTTACAATTGGCTCATTCATCCCCCTCCTCTCCCCTGTAACTATTCCCCAGGTCGTTGCTGCAAATGAGAACGTGTTCTCAGTCAACTTACCTGGTAAAATAACGGTAAAATAAAAATAAATAAATAAAAAGAGGGTGGGCCTTAAGCTGCATCCCTGACTTCCCCCACTGCCCTATGGGAAGCAATGTGTGTTTTGTGCCAATTTTCACCGCACACGTGTTTTGTGTACATGGATTTTATAATGTTGTATATTTTTCCCTCAACACCACTTTCTATCAATTTGTATAGCAGACTGTCATACCAAATTGAGTCGAAGGCTTTTTTGAAATCAACAAAGCATGAGAAGACTTTGCCTTTGTTTTGGTTTGTTTCTTTGTCAATTAGGGTGTGCAGGGTGAACAAGTGATGTGTCGTACGGTAATTTGGTAAAAAGTGTATTTGAAATTTGCTCAGTACATTCTTTTCACTGAGACTGCTGTTAATGATAATGCAGAGGACTTCCCCAAGGTTGCTGTTGACGCATATCCTACAGTAGTTATTGGGGTCAAATTTGTCTCCACTTTTGTGGATTGGGATGATCAGTCCTTGGTTCTAAATATTGGGGGAAGATGCCAGACCTGAGGATGATGTTAAAGTGTTTAAGTATAGCACATTTTAATTTGTTGTCTGTATGTTTTATAATTTTATTGTGGACACCATCAACACCACAGACCTTTTTGGGTTGGAGGGTTTGTATTTTGTCCTGTATTCAATGCAATTTGTATTTTGTCCTTCATTCAATGCAATTGGAGAATCCAGTGGGTTCTGGTAGTCTTTAATAGTTGATTCTAAGATTTGTATTTGATCATGTATATGTTTTTGCTGTTAGTTCTTTGTTATAGGGTCAAAAAGATTGGAGAAGTGGTTTACCCATACATCTCCATTATGGATACATAACTCTTCGTGTTGTTGTTATTTTTGTGTTTTCCAATTTTCCCAGAAGTAGTTAGAGTCTATGGATTCTTCAATTACATTGAGCTGATTTCTGACGTGATGTTCCTTCTTTTTCCGTAGTGTATTTCTGTATTGTTTTAGTGATTCACCATAGTGAAGGTGTAGACTCAGGTTTTCTGGGTCTCTATGTTTTTGGTTGGACAGGTTTCACTATTACTTTCTTAGGTTTTTGCATTCTTCATCAAACCATTTGTCATTGTTGTTAATTTACTTCGGTTTTCTGTTTGACATTTTTAGATTTGATAGGGAAGCTGAGGTCAAATATACTGTTTAGATTTTCTACTGCCAAGTTTACACCTTCACTATTCCAGTGGAATGTTTTTTCCAGGAAGTTGTCTAAAAGGGATTGAATTTGTTGTTGCCTAAATGTTTTTTGATAGGTTTCCACTCTAGATTCCTTCCATCTATAGCATTTCTTAATATTATTCAGTTCCTTTGGCTTTGATGCCTCATGTTCAAGCAGACTGTGATCTGATAGGGGTGTCAGTGGGCTGACTGTGAACGCTCTGAAAGGCTCTGGGTTGAGGTCAGTAATAAAGTAGTCTGCAGTACTACTGCCAAGGGATGACCTATAGATGTACCTACCATAGGAGTCCCCTCGAAGCCTACCATTGACTATATACATACCCTCTCTCTCTCTCTCTCTGACCTCTCTCTCTCATTATCTCTCTCTCTGACCTCTCTCTCTCTCTGAACTCTCTCTCTCTCTCTCTCTCTCTGACCTCTCTCTCTGAACTCTCTCTCTCTCTCTCTCTGACCTCTCTCTCTGACCTCTCTCTCAGCCCCTCTCAGACTAGAGAGGGAAAGACGTTATTAGAGGTCGACCGATTAATCGGAATGGCCGATTTCAAGTTGTCATAACAATCGGTAATTTTGGACACCGATTTGGACGTTTTTTATTTTATTTTTATTTTTACACCTTTATTTAACTAGGCAAGTCAGTTAAGAACACATTCTTATTTTCAATGACGGCCTAGGAACGGTGGGTTAACTGCCTTTTTCAGGGGCAGAACGACAGATTTTTACCTTGTCAGCTCAGGGATTCAATCTTGCAACCTTACGGTTAACTAGTCCAACGCTCTAACCACCTGCCTCATGAGGAGCCCGCCTGTTACGTAAATGCAGTAAGAAGCCAAGGAAAGTTGCTAGCTAGCATTAAACTTATCTTGTAAAAAACAATCAATCAATCATAATCACTAGTTAACTACACATGGTTGATGATATTACTAGTTTATCTAGCGTGTCCTGCGTTGCATATAATCGATGCAGTGCGCATTCGCGAAAAAGGACTGTCGTTGCTCCAACATGTACCTAACCATAAACATCAATGCCTTTCTTAAAATCAATACACAAGTATATATTTTTTAAACCTGCATATTTAGTTAATATTGCCTGCTAACATTAATTTATTTTAACTAGGGAAATTGTCACTTCTCTTGCAACAGAGTCAGGGTATATGCAGCAGTTTGGGCCGACCTGGCTCTTTGCGAACTGTGTGAAGACTATTTCTTCCTAACAAAGACAGCCAACTTCGCCAAACGGGGGATGATTTAACAAAAGCGCATTTGCAAAAAAAAGCACAATCGTTGCATGACTGTACCTAACCATAAACATCAATGCCTTTCTTAAAATTAATACACAGAAGTATATATTTTTAAACCTGCATATTTAGCTAAATGAAATCCAGGTTAGCAGGCAATATTAACCAGGTGAAATTGTGTCACTTCTCTTGCGTTCATTGCACGCAGTCAGGGTATATGCAACAGTTTGGGCCGCCTAATTTGCCAGAATTTTACGTAATTATGACATAACATTGAAGGTTGTGCAGGAACAGGAATAGTAACAGGAATATTTAGACTTATGGATGCCACCCGTTAGATAAAATACGGAACGGTTCCGTATTTCACTGAAAGAATAAATGTTTTGTTTGAGATGATAGTTTCCAGATTCGACCATATTAATGACCTAAGGCTCGTATTTCTGTGTGTTATTATGTTAGAACTAAGTCTATGATTTGATAGAGCAGTCTGACTGAGCGATGGTAGGCAGCAGCAGGCTCGTAAGCATTCATTCAAAGAGCACTTTACTGCGTTTGGCCAGCAACTCTTCGCAATGCTTCAAGCCTATCAACTCCCGAAATTAGGCTGCTGTAACCGATGTGAAATGCCTAGCTAGTTTGTGGGGTGCGCGCTAATAGCGTTTCAAACGTCACTCGCTCTGAGACTTGGAGTAGTTGTTCCCCTTGCTCTGCATGGGTAACGCTGCTTCGAGGGTGGCTGTTGTCGATGTGTTCCTGGTTCGAGCCCAGGTCGCGGCGAGGAGAGGGATGGAAGCTATACTGTTACACTGGCAATACTAAAGTGCCTATAAGAACATCCAATAGTCAAAGGTATATGAAATACAAATCGTATGGAGAGAAATAGTCCTATAATTCCTATAACAACTACAACCTAAAACTTCTTACCTGGGAATATTGAAGACTCATGTTAAAAGGAACCACCAGCTTTCATATATTCTCATGTTCTGAGCAAGGAACTTAAACGTTAGCTTTCTTACATGGCACTTTTTCACTTTCTTCTCCAAGATAAGAGATAAGGGGGGACTTTACCTAGCAGGGTCTTGTAGATGACCTGGAGCCAGTGGGTTTGGCAACGAGTGTGAAGCGAGGGCCAGCCAACGAGAGCGTACAGGTCGCAGTGGTGGGTAGTATATGGGGCTTTGGTGACAAAACAGATGGCACTGTGATAGACTGCATCCAATTTATTGAGTAGGGTTTTGGAGGCTATTTTGTAAATGACATCACCGAAGTCGAGGATTGGTAGGATGGTCAGTTTTACAAGGGTATGTTTGGCAGCATGAGTGAAGGATGCTTTGTTGCGGAATAGGAAGCCGATTCTAGATTTAACTTTGGATTGGAGATGCTTGATGTGAGTCTGGAAGGAGAGTTTACAGTCTACCAGACACCTAGGTATTTGTAGTTGTCCACATATTCTAAGTCAGAGCCGTCCAGAGTAGTGATGTTGGACAGGCGGGCAGGTGCAGGCAGCGATCGGTTGAAGAGCATGCATTTAGTTTTACTTGTATTTAAGAGCAATTGGAGGCCACGGAAGGAGAGTTGTATGGCATTGAAGCTCGCCTGGAGGGTTGTTAACACAGTGTCAAGAGAAGGGCCAGAAGTATACAGAATAGTGTCGTCTGCGTAGAGGTGGATCAGAGACTCACCAGCAGCAAGAGCGACATCATTTAAAAAAAAAAAAAAATATTATTATAATATTTTTTTTTTATCCCATTTTCTCCCCAATTTTCGTGGTATCCAATCGCTAGTAATTACTACCTTGTCTCATCGCTACAACTCCCGTACGGGCTCGAGAGAGACGAAGGTCGAAAGCCATGCGTCCTCCGAAGCACAACCCAACCAGTCGTACTGCTTCTTAACACAGCGCGCCTCCAACCCGGAAGCCAGCCGCACCAATGTGTCGGAGGAAACACCGTGTACCTGGCCCCCTTGGTTGGCGCGCACTGCGCCCGGCCCGCCACAGGAGTCGCTGGAGCGCGATGAGACAAGGATATCCCTACCGGCCAAACCCTCCCTACCCCGGACGACGCTATGCCAATTGTGCGTCGCCCCACGGACCTCCCGGTCGCGGCCGGCTGCGACAGAGTCTGGGCGCGAACCCAGAGACTCTGGTGGCGCAGTTAGCACTGCGATGCAGTGCCCTAGACCACTGCGCCACCCGGGAGGCCTAAGAGCGACATCATTGATGTATACAGAGAAGAGAGTCGGTCCAAGAATTGAACCCTGTGGCACCCCCATAGAGACTGCCAGAGGTCCGGACAACAGACCCTCCGATTTGACACACTGAACTCGATCAGAGAAGTAGTTGGTGAACCAGACGAGGCAATCATTAGAGAAACCAAGGCTGTCGAGTCTGCCGATGAGGATGTGGTGATTGACAGAGTCAAAAGCCTTGGCCAGGTCAATGAATATGGCTGCACAGTACTGTTTCCTATCGATAGCGGTTAAGATATCGTTTATGACCTTGAGCGTGGCTGAGGTGCACCCATGACCAGCTCTGAAACCAGATTGCATAGCGGAGAAGGTACGGTGGGATTTGAAATGGTCGGTAATCTGTTTGTTAACTTGGCTTTCGAAGACCTTAGAGAGGCAGGGTAGGATAGATATAGGTCTGTAGCAGTTTGCGTCTAGAGTGTCTCCCCATTTGAAGAGGGGGATAACCGCAGCTGCTTTCCAATCTTTGGGAATCTCAGACGACACGAAAGAGAGGTTGAAAAGGCTGGTAATAGGGGTGGCAACAATTTCAGCAGATAGTTTTAGAAAGAAAGGGTCCAGATTATCTAGCCCGGCTGATTTGTAAGGGTCCAGATTTTGCAGCTCTTTCAGAACATCAGCTGACTGTATTTGGGAGAAAGAGAAATGGGGAAGGCGTGGGCGAGTAGCAGAGGGGAGGCTAGTGCTGTTGACCGGGGTAGGGGTAGCCAGGTGGAAAGCATGGCCAGCCGTAGAAAAATGCTTGTTGAAATTCTCAATTATAGTGGATTTGTCGGTGGTGACAGTGTTTTCTATCTTCAGTGCAGTTGGAAGCTGGGTGGAGGTGTTCTTATTCTCCATGGACTTTACAGTGTCCCAGAACTTTTTTGAGTTTGTGTTGCAGGAAGCAAATTTCTGCTTGAAAAAGCTAGCCTTGGCTTTTCTAACTGCCTGTGTATACTGGTTTCTAGCTTCCCTGAAAAGTTGCATATCACGGGGGCTGTTCGATGCTAATGCAGAACGCCATAGGATGTTTTTCTGTTGGTTAAGGGCAGTCAGGTCAGGAGAGAACCAACGGCTATATCTGTTCCTGGTTCTAAATTTCTTGAATGGGGCATGCTTATTCAAGATGGTGAGGAAGGCATTTTAAAAAAATATCCAGGCATCCTCTAGTGACGGGATGAGATCAATATCCTTCCAGGATACCTCGGCCAGGTCGATTAGAAAGGCCTGCTCGCTGAAGTGTTTCAGGGAGCGTTTGACAGTGATGAGTGGAGGTCGTTTGATCGCTGACCCATTACGGATACAGGCAATGAGGCAGTGATCGCTGAGATCTTGGTTGAAAACAGCAGAGGTGTATTTGGAGGGCAAGTTGGTTAGGATGATGTCTATGAGGGTACCCGTGTTTACGGAATTGGGGTGATACCTGGTAGGTTCATTGATAATTTGTGTGAGATTGAGGGCATCAAGCTTAGATTGTAGGATGGCTGGGGTGTTAAGCATGTTCCAATTTAGGTCGCCTAGCAGCACAAGCTCTGAAGATAGATGGGGGGCAATCAGTTCACATATGGTGTCCAGAGCACAGCTGGGGGCAGAGGGTGGTCTATAGCAGGCGGCAACAGTGAGAGACTTGTTTTTAGAGAGGTGGATTTTTAAAAGTAGAAGTTCAAATTGTTTCGGAACAGACCTGGATAGTAAAACAGAACTCTGCAGGCAATCCTTGCAGTAGATTGCAACACCGCCTCCTTTGGCCGTTCTATCTTGTCTGAAAATCTTGTAGTTAGGGATGAAAATGTCAGAATATTTGGTGGTCTTCCTAAGCCAGGATTCAGACACGGCTAAAACATCTGGGTTGGCAGAGTGTGCTAAAGCAGTGAACAAAACAAACTTAGGGAGGAGGCTTCTAATGTTAACATGCATGAAACCAAGGCTATTACGGTTACAGAAGTCATCAAAAGAGAGCGCCTGGGGAATAGGAGTGGAGCTAGGTACTGCAGGGCCTGGATTTACCTCTACATCACCAGAGGAACAGAGGAGGAGTAGGATAAGGGTATGGCTAAAAGCTATGAGAATTGGTCGTTTAGAACGTCTAGAACAGAGAGTAAAAGGAAGTTTCTGGGGGCGATAAAATAGCTTCAAGGAATAATGTACAGACAAAGGTATGGTAGGATGTGAATACAGTGGAGGTAAACCTAGGTAATGAGTGATGATGAGAGAGATATTGTCTCTAGAAACATCATTGAAACCAGGTGATGTCATCGCATATGTGGGTGGTGGAACTGAGAGGTTGGATATATAGTGAGCAGGGCTAGAGGCTCTACAGTGAAATAAGCCAATAAACACTAACCAGAACAGCAATGGACAAGGCATATTTACATTAAGGAGAGGCATGCTTAATCGAGTGATCATAAGGGTCCAGTGAGTAGAGGTTGGTTGGGGTCACGGCGATCCAGACAGCTGGCCGGGTAGCTGGCTATCGGTAGCAAGATAACATAGGATGGAGGTCTGTTTTTTTTTTTTTTTTTTTTGTCACCTCGTTCGTTTCCGTCGGTAGATTAGTGGGGTTCCGTGTGGTAGAGGGGATCGATCCAATTGGCAAAATAGATATAGTGACCCAAGAAAAAAGAAGAAAAAAATTGTCCGGTATACTTATTTAGATAGCAGCCGATAAGACAGCTAATAATTAGCAGATTGGTATCAGAAACGTCGCAATGGAAAAGCCTGTTGAAACCACCTTGGACAATTACGTCGGCAGACCAGTCGTGATGGATCGGCGGGGCTCCGTGTCGGCAATAAAGGGTCCAGTCCAATTGGCAAAAGAGGTGTTGTAGCCCAAGAATTCGCTGGTAGACCTCTTCGGCTAGCCGGCAGATGGGCCTAGCTCGAGGCTAGCTCAAGGCTAACTGGTGCTTGTTTCGGGACAGAGGTATTAGCCAGTAGTAGCCACTTGGTTGCAGCTAGCTAGCGACGATGATCCGGTGTAATTGTCCAGAGCTTGCGTCAGGAATCCGGTGATGTGGTAGAGAAAAAGCAGTCCTATATTCTCTGGGTTGATATCGCGCCTGCAGACTGGCAGGTATTGGCCCGAGCTGAAGCTGGCTGGTGTCCGAGTTAAGGGTGAAGACCGCAGCAGTGGCTAACTGACTACTAGCTAGTAGCTAGTTATCTGGCTAGCTTCTGATTGGGGTTACGGTTCTAAAGTATAAAAAAATAGCAGATCCGTACCACATTGGGTGAGGCGGGTTGCGGGATTGTATATTCAGTTCCTAGATGGAAAGTGAAATTAAAATATATACGAAATGTATACAAAAAATACGAGGACTATTTACGCGGGACAAGACCGGACAAGACAAACACACGTCCGACTGCTACGCCATCTTGGAACGGTATCGGCGTTGAAAAATCATAATCGGTCGAACTCTAGACGTTTTATATACAAAAGTATGTGGACACCCCTTCAAATTAGTGGAATCGGTTATGTCAGCCACACTCTTTGCTGACAGGTGTATAAAATCTATCACACAGCCATGCAATCTCCACAGACAAACATTGGCAGCAGAATGGCCTTACTGAAGAGCTCTGTGACTTTCAACGTGGCACCGTCATAGGATGCCACCTTTCCAACAAGTCAGTTTGTCAAATTTCTGCCCTGCTAGTTCTGTCCTGGTCAACTGTAAGTGTTATTGTGAAGTGGAAATGGCTAGGGGCAACAACAGCTCAGCCACAGAGTGGTAGGCCACACAAGCTCAAAATCATCTGTCCTCGGTTGCAACACTCACTACTGAGTTCCAAATGGTCTCTGGAAGCAACATAAGCACAATAATTGTTCATTGGGAGCTTCATGAAATGACTTTCCATGGCTAAGCAGCCGCACACAAGCCTAAGATCACCATGCGCAATGCCAAGCGTCAGCTGGAGTGGTGTTACGCTTTCCTCCATTGGACTCTTTAGCAGTGGAAACGCGTTCTCTGGAGTCATGAATCAGTCCGACGGACCAATCTGGGTTTGGCGGATGCCAGGAGAACACTACCTGCCCCATTTTATGGTGCCAACTGTAAAGTTTGGTGGAGGAGGAATAATGGTCTGGGTCTGTTTTTCATGTTTTGGGCTAGGCCCTTTAGTTCCAGTGGAGGGAAATCTTAATGCTACATTATACAGGGACATTCTAGATGATTATGTTCTTCCAACTTTGGCAACAGTTTGGGGAAGGCATGGCAATGCCCCCGTGCACAAAGTGAGGTCCATACAGAAATGGTTTGTTGAGATCAGTGTGGAAGAACTTGACTGGCTGTAACGGCTGTCCTCCTCTTCTTCATCCGAAGAGGAGCAGGGATTGAACCAAGGCGCAGTGGAGTTTGAATACATAATGAATTTAATGACAAGACGGAAAAAACACGAACTTGACTATACACTAACAAAACAAATAAACGGTGTAGAACAGATCTGAACGACGGACTCACATAACACACGAGAACGCACGAACAGGGAAAAAGCCTACACATAAATGACACTTAACAAACAAACCGAAACCAGTCCCGTGTGGCGCAACGACATACACAAACACAGGAGACAATCACCCACAACGAACACTGTGACAACGCCTACCTAAATATGACTCTTAATTAGAGGAACGCCAAACACCTGCCTCTAATTAAGAGCCATACCAGGCAACCCAAAACCAACACAGAAACAGAAAACATAGAATGCCCACCCAACCTCACGTCCTGACCAACTAACACACATAACAACTAACATAAATAGGTCAGGAACGTGACACTGGCCTGCACAGAGCTCTGCCCTCAACCCCATCGAACACCTTTGGAATGAATTGGAACACCGACTGTGAGCCAGGCCTAATCGCCCAACATCAGTGCCCGACCTCACTAATGCTCTTGTGGCTGAATGGAAGCAAGTCCTCGCAGCAATGTTCCAACATCTAGTGGAAAGCCTTCCCAGAAGAGGGGAGGCTGTTATAGCAGCAAAGGGGAGACCAACTCCATATTAATGCCCATGATTTTGGAATAAGATGTTCGACTAGCAGGTGTCCTCAGTTGAATGCATTCAGTTGTACAACTGACTAGGTATCCCCCTTTCCCTTTCCACATAGTTTTGGTCATGTAGTGTAGCTTCACTCCTCTCTCTCAGACTATTGAATAATGCTGTCACTCTCACCATGCTACTCAGACCAATGGGACTGTATGCAAAATGTCACAGGGTAGGAGTGCTGATCTAGGATCATTTCCCTCCTGTGTTATTCATTAGGATCTAAAAGGCAAAACTGATCCTTGATCAGCAGTCAGGCCCAGACTGTCTTCTCTCATATTTACACTGCATTTGTAATAATAAATCACTCACGTGTGTGTGTGAGCGTGCTTGTGTGTTTGTGTGTGTGTGTTTGTGTGTGTGTGTGTGTGTGTGTGTGTGTGTGTGTGTGTGTGTGTGTGTGTGTGTGTGTGTGTGTGTGTGTGTGTGTGTGTGTGTGTGTGTGTGTGTGTGTGTGTGTGAGCCTTTGCTCCACTGGTAAGTGGAACTCGACATAGCTGATGAGGTTATTGTAGAGGCAATTCACCTGCAACTCCACACACACGCACACACAAAGCTTGAGAACGCATTTTGGGACTAAAACTATGTACCCTGAAAAACCCATTATTATCCACAATTCAAAATGAGTTTTCAGTACTTTTTAATGAATGTATCATCCTTGGAAAGAAGTGTTGAAGCAGAGTAGCCCAGCAAGCTGTTTTATCATCTCAGACAGTGATGGACATGACTGTTTCTGCTCTGAGATCAAATAACATCAACTATTATTTATCTGTGTTATTTTGATAGTGAGAACATGGAGTAGCTAGCTGTGCTTTCATCTCAGGGATTTTCCAGTACTTTCCAGCAGGAGCCGAGAGAAATAGAAGAAAGAGGGGAGAGAGGGAGGTGGAGGAGAAGGGAGGAGAGGAGAGTAGAAGAGAGGGAGGTGGAGAGAAGGAGAGGAGAGGGAGGTGGAGAGGAGAGAGTAGAAGCAAGGGAAATTGCTTAGGGTCAAAAGGGGAAACAGTTCATCAGTAGCCACAAGGTCAGGCAGTGGAGCAGTGGTAGAGGGCTGGAGAGTCAGTGTGTCCCTGTGAGTGGTGCACTGATCTACTACAGGTCTGCCTGGCTGCAGGTCTGCCTGGATGCAGGTCTGTCTAGCTGCAGGTCTGCCTGGCTGCAGGTCTGTCTAGTAACACACTACGCCGTCATGGATTAAAATCCTGCAGCGCACGCAAGGTCCCCCTGCTCAAGCCAGCGCATGTCCAGGCCCGTCTGAAGTTTGCCAATGACCATCTGGATGATCCAGAGTAAGAATGGGAGAAGGTCATGTGGTCTGATGAGAAAAAAATAGAGCTTTTTGGTTTAAACTCCACTCGCCGTGTTTGGAGGAAGAAGAAGGATGAGTACAACCCCAAGAACAGGGTTGAAGTAGCCAAATCCACTCATACTTTTGTATATGTAGTGTGAATGTACAGTATGTAATTATGCACACACACACACCACACACACACCACACACACACACACACACACACACACACACACACACACACACACACACACACACACACACACACACACACACACACACACACACACACACACACACACACACACACACACACACACACACACACACACAGCAGAGCTATTCCATGCTATCAGTAGCTCTTTAGATACCTGTGGCTGAAAATACAACACAGCCTGTCCAACAAGTATTAGCAGAACATTGATGTTTCTATTTCCATTTCATGAGATACAGTACAAAGCCACTGAGACACGACTCGTCCACTACATCACCAGGGTTAGGCTCAATTCCTTTTCAATTCAGGAAGTACAATGAAACTACATTTCCAATTCTCTTCAACGCTTTTTAATTGGGAACATTTGGAATTGGAATTTGGTTTACTTTCTGAATTGACTGGGAATGAAATGGAATTGAGCCCAACCCCGATCACTACTGCATGCTGCCCTGATACATGGCTGTTGTTGACTCCTATAGCATCTTACCATAGGAATGTACAACCATGTGTTAGTCAGGGTAATACCACCCAGTGACATTCTGGTGCCCCAGCCACTGTCTACTGTATGTGTGACTGTTAATCAACCAGTATACAACTCTAACCCCACTACCACAGATACCACAGATACATTTAAACGGAAAGCTGACGTCCTATCTTCCTGTCCTGTCTCTCCGCTCCAATCAGCCAATCCCAACGAGGAGCTGCGGTTGACCTTCCCGGTCCGGGACGGTGTGGTATTGGAACCTTTCCGGTTGGAACACAACCTCGCCGTCAGTAATCACGTCTACCACCTGCGACCGTCGGTACATCAGACCCTGATGTGGAGGTGAGATATGGAGAGACAGACACACACATTCGACCATCCATGGAGTTGAGACTCGAGTCTTATTCTTTTTCTGTACCTCTACAAATGTTCTTCCTCTAATAGAATGGCCTATCCATGGCAACCATGATGTTAACATTCCCTGGACAATATTGATTGTTGCATTCGGCGCATGGACAGGAGAGGAAGCTGGGGGAGAGCGGAGAGAAGATAGGAGAGAGTGGAGAGAAGATAGGAGAGAGTGGAGAGAAGATAGGAGAGAGTGGAGAGAAGATAGAAGATATGAGAGAGTGGAGAGAAGATAGAAGATAGGAGAGAGTGGAGAGAAGATAGGATGGAGAGGAGAGTAGAGGAGATTGGAGAGGAAAGAGAGAAGAGAGGAGGGTTGGAGAGAGAGGAGATTGGTTGAGGAGGATTGGAGAGGAGAGAGAGGAGGGTTGGAGTGAGTAGAGATTGGAGAGAAAAGAGAGGAGAGAGAGGAGGGTTGGAGAGAGAGGAGATTGGAGAGGAGGGTTGGAGAGAGAGGAGATTGGAGAGGAGAGAGAAGAGAGGAGGGTTGAGAGATTGGAGAGGAGAGAGAGAAGAGAGGATGGTTGGAGAGGAAAGAGAGAAGAGAGGATGGTTGGAGAGAGAGGAGATTGGAGAGGAGGGTTGGAGAGAGAGGAGATAAGAGAGGAGAAAGAGAAGAGAGGAGGGTTGGAGAGAGAGGAGATTGGAGAGGAGAAAGAGAAGAGAGGAGGGTTGGAGAGAGAGGAGATTGGAGAGGAGAGAAAAGAGAGGAGGGTTGGAGAGAGAGGAGATTGGAGAGGAAAGAGAGGGGAGGGTTGGAGAGAGAGGAGATTGGAGAGGAGAAAGAGAAGAGAGGAGGGTTGGAGAGAGAGGAGATTGGAGAGGAGAGAGAAGAGATGACGGTTTGAGAGGAAAGAGAGAGGAGAGGAAAGAGAGGAGGGTTGGAGTGAATGGAGATTGGAGAGAAGAGAGGAGGGTTGAGAGATTGGAGAGGAAAGAGAGAAGAGAGGAGAGAGAGAGAAGAGGAGGGTTGGAGAGAGGGGAGATTGGAGAGGAGAGAGAAGAGAGGAGGGTTGGAGAGGAAAGAGAGAAGAGAGGATGGTTGGAGAGAGAGGAGATTGGAGAGGAGGGTTGGAGAGAGAGGAGATTGGAGAGGAGAGAGAAGAGAGGACGGTTGGAGAGGAAAGAGAGAGGAGAGGAAAGAGAGGAGGGTTGGAGTGAGTGGAGATTGGAGAGAAGAGAGGAGGGTTGAGAGATTGAAGAGGAGAGAGAGAAGAGAGGAGGGTTGAGAGATTGGAGAGAAAAGAGAGAACAGAGGAGGGTTGGCGAAAGAGGAGATTGAAGAGGAGAGAGAGAAGAGAGGAGGGTTAGAGAGAGAGGAGATTGGAGAGGAAAGAGAGAAGAGAGGACGGTTGGAGAGAGAGGAGATTTGAGAGGAGAGAGAGAAGAGGAGGGTTGGAGAGAGAGGAGATTTGAGAGGAGAGAGAGAAGAGGGTTGGAGAGAGAGGAGATTGGAGAGGAGAGAGAGAGAAGAGAGGAGGGTTGGAGAGGAAAGAGAGAGGAGAGGAGGGTTGGAGTGAGTGGAGATTGGAGAGGAGGGTTGGAGAGAGAGGAGATTGGAGAGAGAGAAGAGAGGAGGGTTGGAGAGAGAGGAGCTTGGAGAGGGGAGAGAGGAGATTGGAGAGGAAAGAGAGAAGAGAGGAGGGTTGGAGAGAGAGACGATTGGAGAGGAAAGATAGAAGAGAGGAGGATTGGAGAGGAAAGATAGAAGAGAGGAGGGTTGGAGAGGAAAGAGAGGAGAGAAGAGAGGAGGGTTGGAGAGAGGAGATTGGAGAGGAGAGAGAGAAGAGAGGAGGGTGGGAGAGAGAGAAGAGAGGAGATTGGAGAGGAGAGAGAGAAGATATGAGGGTTGGAGAGAGAGGAGATTGGAGAGGAAAGAGAGGAGAGGAAAGAGAGGAGGGTTGGAGTGAGTGGAGATTGGAGAGGAGAGAGAGAGAAGAGAGGAGGGTTGGAGAGGAGAGAGAGAAGAGTTGTAGAGAGAGGAGATTGGAGAGGAAAGAGAGAAGAGAGGAGGGTTGGAGAGAGATGAGATTGAGGAGGAGAGAAGAGAGGAGGGTTGGAGAGAGAGGAGATTGGAGAGGAGACAGAGAAGAGAGGAGATTGGGTTGGAGAGAAGGACCATGCGTTAACCTGGACAGTGAGACAGACAGAATTAACACAACCTCCCTACTTCACAGAAACAGAACAGGATGCTACAACAAAGCTCCCTCCCTCCCTCCCTCCCTGTAGAACCATGTTTCACCTCGCCTGGTTTCTTTCAGACGTGGAGGTTCCTGCTATAGAGATCACAAACAAAGGCATCGCCCACAGGGGGGAGATGGAGAGAAAGAGAGGCAGAGAGAGGTTGTGCAGAGAGAGGGGGTTGAGCCGAGAGAGAGGTTGAGGAGAGGGGGGTGGTTTAAGGAGAGAGAGGGGGGGGGGGCTCAAGCCCTCTCCCTTTCTCTTTCCATTTCTCTCCATCCTTTTCAATCTTTCCAATTCTCTTTTCCTGGTTCTGTAGTAGTAGTTAGAGGTCAGTTTAGGGTCGGAAGAGGAAACAGTTCATCAGTAGCCACAAGGTCAGGCAGTGGTAGAGGGCTGGAGAGTCAGTGTGTCCCTGTGAGTGGTGCACTGATCTACTACAGGTCTGCCTGGCTACAGGTCTGCCTGGCTGCAGGTCTGCCTGGCTGCAGGTCTGTCTAGCTGCAGGTCTGTCTAGCTGCAGGTCTGCCTGGCTGCATGTCTGCCTGGCTGCAGGTCTGTCTAGCTGCAGGTCTGTCTAGCTGCAGGTCTGTCTAGCTGCAGGTCTGCCTGGCTGCAGGTCTGTCTGGCTGCAGGTCTGCCTGGCTGCAGGTCTGCCTGGCTGCAGGTCTGTCTAGCTGCAGGTCTGCCTGGCTGCAGGTCTGCCTAGCTGCAGGTCTGCCTGGCTGCAGGTCTGTCTAGCTGCAGGTCTGCCTGGCTGCAGGCCTGCAGGTCTGCCTGGCTGCATGTCTGCCTGGCTGCAGGTCTGCCTGGCTGCAGGTCTGCCTAGCTGCAGGTCTGCCTGGCTGCAGGTCTGCCTAGCTGCAGGTCTGCCTGGCTGCAGGTCTGCCTAGCTGCAGGTCTGTCTAGCTGCAGGTCTGTCTAGCTGCATGTCTGCCTGGCTGCAGGTCTGCCTAGCTGCAGGTCTGTCTAGCTGCAGGTCTGTCTAGCTGCATGTCTGCCTGGCTGCAGGTCTGTCTAGCTGCATGTCTGCCTGGCTGCAGGTCTGTCTAGCTGCATGTCTGCCTGGCTGCAGGCCTGCAGGTCTGCCTGGCTGCAGGTCTGCCTGGCTGCAGGTCTGCCTGGCTGCAGGTCTGCCTGGCTGCAGGTCTGCCTAGCTGCAGGTCTGCCTGGCTGCAGGTCTGCCTGGCTGCAGGTCTGTCTGGCTGCAGGTCTGTCTGGCTGCAGGTCTGCCTGGCTGCAGGTCTGTCTGACTGCAGGTCTGCCTGGCTGCAGGTCTGTCTAGCTGCAGGTCTGCCTGGCTGCAGGTCTGTCTAGCTGCAGGTCTGCCTAGCTGCAGGTCTGCCTGGCTGCAGGTCTGCCTGGCTGCAGGTCTGTCTGGCTGAAGGTCTGTCTGGCTGCAGGTCTGCCTGGCTGCAGGTCTGTCTGGCTGCAGGTCTGTCTGGCTGCAGGTCTGTCTGGCTGCAGGTCTGCCTGGCTGCAGGTCTGCCTGGCTGCAGGTCTGCCTAGCTGCAGGTCTGTCTAGCTGCAGGTCTGTCTGGCTGCAGGTCTGCCTGGCTGCAGGTCTGTCTGGTTGCAGGTCTGTCTAGCTGCAGGTCTGCCTGGCTGCAGGTCTGTCTAGCTGCATGTCTGCCTGGCTGCAGGTCTGTCTAGCTGCATGTCTGCCTGGCTGGAGGCCTGCAGGTCTGCCTGGCTGCAGCTCTGCCTGGCTGCAGGTCTGCCTGGCTGCAGGTCTGCCTAGCTGCAGGTCTGCCTAGCTGCAGGTCTGCCTGGCTGCAGGTCTGCCTGGCTGCAGGTCTGCCTGGCTTCAGGTCTGTCTAGCTGCAGGTCTGCCTGGCTGCAGGTCTGCCTGGCTGCAGGTCTGCCTAGCTGCAGGTCTGTCTAGCTGCAGGTCTGCCTAGCTGCAGGTCTGCCTGGCTGCAGGTCTGCCTGGCTGCAGGTCTGTCTGGCTGCAGGTCTGCCTGGCTGCATGTCTGCCTGGCTGCAGGTCTGCCTGGCTGCAGGTCTGCCTGGCTGCAGGTCTGCCTGGCTGCAAGTCTGCCTGGCTGCAGGTCTGTCTGGCTGCAGGTCTGTCTGGCTACAGGTCTGCCTGGCTGCAGGTCTGCCTGGCTGCAGGTCTGCCTGGCTGCAGGTCTGCCTGGCTGCAGGTCTGCGTGGTTGCAGGTCTGTCTAGCTGCAGGTCTGCCTGGCTGCAGGTCTGCCTGGCTGCAGGTCTGTGGTTGCAGGTCTGTCTAGCTGCAGGTCTGCCTAGCTTCAGGTCTGTCTGGCTGCAGGTCTGCCTGGCTTCAGGTCTGCCTAGCTTCAGGTCTGCCTGGCTGCCTAGCTTCAGGTCTGCCTGGCTGCAGGTTTCCTTGTTTTCAAGTATGAAGGGCTGCGTTGGGGGAGGAGGGTTGGAGTGTGCCCTACTAGGGGTCAACTGATCTGTGTGTCCTTGCGAGTGGTGCTCTGATCTACTGCAGGTGTGCCTGGCTGTAGGTGTGCCTGGCTGCAGGTCTGTCTGGCTGCAGGTCTGCCTGGCTGCAGGTCTGTCTGGCTGCAGGTCTGCCTGGCTGCAGGTCTTTCTGGCTGCAGGTCTGTCTGGCTGCAGGTCTGCCTGGCTGCAAGTCTGCCTGGCTGCAGGTCTGTCTGGCTGCAGGTCTGTCTGGCTGCAGGTCTGCCTAGCTGCAGGTCTGCCTGGCTGCAGGTCTGCCTGGCTGCAGGTCTGCCTGGCTGCAGGTCTGTCTGGCTGCAGGTCTGCCTGGCTGCAGGTCTGTCTGGCTGCAGGTCTGTCTGGCTGCAGGTCTGCCTGGCTGCAAGTCTGCCTGGCTGCAGGTCTGTCTGGCTGCAGGTCTGTCTAGCTGCATGTCTGTCTGGCTGCAGGTCTGCCTGGCTGCAGGTCTGCCTGGCTGCAGGTCCTTCTGGCTGCAGGTCTGCCTGGCTGCAGGTCTGTCTGGTTGCAGGTCTGTCTAGCTGCAGGTCTGCCTGGCTGCAGGTCTGCCTGGCTGCAGGTCTGTCTGGTTGCAGGTCTGTCTAGCTGCAGGTCTGCCTAGCTTCAGGTCTGTCTGGCTGCAGGTCTGCCTGGCTGCAGGTCTGTCTGGCTGCAGGTCTGCCTGGCTGCAGGTCTGTCTGGCTGCAGGTCTGTCTGGCTGCAGGTCTGCCTGGCTGCAAGTCTGCCTGGCTGCAGGTCTGCCTGGCTGCAGGTCTGTCTAGCTGCAGGTCTGTCTAGCTGCAGGTCTGTCTGGCTGCAGGTCTGCCTGGCTGCAGGTCTGTCTGGTTGCAGGTCTGTCTAGCTGCAGGTCTGCCTGGCTGCAGGTCTGTCTAGCTGCATGTCTGCCTGGCTGCAGGTCTGTCTAGCTGCATGTCTGCCTGGCTGCAGGCCTGCAGGTCTGCCTGGCTGCAGGTCTGCCTGGCTGCAGGTCTGCCTGGCTGCAGGTCTGCCTAGCTGCAGGTCTGCCTAGCTGCAGGTCTGCCTGGCTGCAGGTCTGCCTGGCTGCAGGTCTGCCTGGCTTCAGGTCTGTCTAGCTGCAGGTCTGCCTGGCTGCAGGTCTGCCTGGCTGCAGGTCTGCCTAGCTGCAGGTCTGCCTGGCTGCAGGTCTGTCTAGCTGCAGGTCTGCCTGGCTGCAGGTCTGCCTAGCTGCAGGTCTGCCTAGCTGCAGGTCTGCCTGGCTGCAGGTCTGCCTGGCTGCAGGTCTGCCTGGCTTCAGGTCTGTCTAGCTGCAGGTCTGCCTGGCTGCAGTTCTGCCTGGCTGCAGGTCTGCCTAGCTGCAGGTCTGTCTAGCTGCAGGTCTGCCTAGCTGCAGGTCTGCCTGGCTGCAGGTCTGCCTGGCTGCAGGTCTGTCTGGCTGCAGGTCTGCCTGGCTGCATGTCTGCCTGGCTGCAGGTCTGCCTGGCTGCAGGTCTGCCTGGCTGCAGGTCTGCCTGGCTGCAAGTCTGCCTGGCTGCAGGTCTGTCTGGCTGCAGGTCTGTCTAGCTGCAGGTCTGTCTGGCTACAGGTCTGCCTGGCTGCAGGTCTGCCTGGCTGCAGGTCCTTCTGGCTGCAGGTCTGCCTGGCTGCAGGTCTGTGTGGTTGCAGGTCTGTCTAGCTGCAGGTCTGCCTGGCTGCAGGTCTGCCTGGCTGCAGGTCTGTGGTTGCAGGTCTGTCTAGCTGCAGGTCTGCCTAGCTTCAGGTCTGTCTGGCTGCAGGTCTGCCTGGCTTCAGGTCTGCCTAGCTTCAGGTCTGCCTGGCTGCCTAGCTTCAGGTCTGCCTGGCTGCAGGTTTCCTTGTTTTCAAGTATGAAGGGCTGCGTTGGGGGAGGAGGGTTGGAGTGTGCCCTACTAGGGGTCAACTGATCTGTGTGTCCTTGCGAGTGGTGCTCTGATCTACTGCAGGTGTGCCTGGCTGTAGGTGTGCCTGGCTGCAGGTCTGTCTGGCTGCAGGTCTGCCTGGCTGCAGGTCTGTCTGGCTGCAGGTCTGCCTGGCTGCAGGTCTGTCTGGCTGCAGGTCTGTCTGGCTGCAGGTCTGCCTGGCTGCAAGTCTGCCTGGCTGCAGGTCTGTCTGGCTGCAGGTCTGTCTGGCTGCAGGTCTGCCTAGCTGCAGGTCTGCCTGGCTGCAGGTCTGCCTGGCTGCAGGTCTGCCTGGCTGCAGGTCTGCCTGGCTGCAGGTCTGTCTGGCTGCAGGTCTGCCTGGCTGCAGGTCTGTCTGGCTGCAGGTCTGTCTGGCTGCAGGTCTGCCTGGCTGCAAGTCTGCCTGGCTGCAGGTCTGTCTGGCTGCAGGTCTGTCTAGCTGCATGTCTGTCTGGCTGCAGGTCTGCCTGGCTGCAGGTCTGCCTGGCTGCAGGTCCTTCTGGCTGCAGGTCTGCCTGGCTGCAGGTCTGTCTGGTTGCAGGTCTGTCTAGCTGCAGGTCTGCCTGGCTGCAGGTCTGCCTGGCTGCAGGTCTGTCTGGTTGCAGGTCTGTCTAGCTGCAGGTCTGCCTAGCTTCAGGTCTGTCTGGCTGCAGGTCTGCCTGGCTGCAGGTCTGTCTGGCTGCAGGTCTGCCTGGCTGCAGGTCTGTCTGGCTGCAGGTCTGTCTGGCTGCAGGTCTGCCTGGCTGCAAGTCTGCCTGGCTGCAGGTCTGCCTGGCTGCAGGTCTGTCTAGCTGCATGTCTGTCTGGCTGCAGGTCTGCCTGGCTGCAGGTCTGCCTGGCTGCAGGTCCTTCTGGCTGCAGGTCTGCCTGGCTGAGTGGACTATATTCTCCTTTGAGTGGACTATATTCTCCTTTGAGTGGACTATATTCTTCTTTGAGTGGGCTATATACTCCTTTGAGTGGGCTATATTCTCCTTTGAGTGGACTATATTCTTCTTTGAGTGGACTATATTCTCCTTTGAGTGGACTATATTCTCCTTTGAGTGGACTATATTCTCCTTTGAGTGGACTATATACTCCTTTGAGTGGGCTATATTCTCCTTTGAGTGGGCTATATACTCCTTTGAGTGGGTTATATACTCCTTTGAGTGGGCTATATACTCCTTTGAGTGGGCTATATACTCCTTTGAGTGGGCTATATACTCCTTTGAGTGGACTATATTTAGATAAGTGTCCCTTTGAAGTTTTACCTCATAAGTATCCATTTGAAGTTTTACCTCAGATAAGTGTCCCTTTGAAGTTTTACCTCAGATAAGTGTCCCTATGAAGTTTTACCTCAGATACGTGTCCCTTTGAAGTTTTACCTCAGATAAGTGTACCTTTAAAGTGTTACCTCAGATAAGTGTCCCTATGAAGTTTTACCTCAGATAAGTGTACCTTTAAAGTTTTACCTTGGAGCTTAATGAAAGTGCTTCATTACAACTCTATTACTTTCTGTGTGTGTGTGTGTGTGTGTGTGTGTGTGTGTGTGTGTGTGTGTGTGTGTGTGTGTGTGTGTGTGTGTGTTTTCTCCTCCCAAGCCTTGCAATAAAATCCAGTCCACAAAGCTCCTGAGCTGAGCAACATCTCTTTTCTCTCCCTCTCTTTTCCTCCCTCACTTTCTCTCCCTCTCTTTTCCTCACTCACTTTCTCTCCCTCTCTTTTCCTCCCACACTTTCTCTCCCTCTCTTTTCCTCCGTCCTGCCACTCTCACCTTCTCTTCCACCCTTTTCCTTTCTCCCTCCATCCTATCTTCCTTAGTCTTTCCATTCCATTTCCCCTCTCCCTCTCCTTCTCCCCTCTCCACCCATTCCTTTCTGCCTCTCAGCAGGGTATCATAAACTTAAGCCTTTATCAGCTCTGAGCAGCGCTGTAGAACCCTGGCTACCCCACTGCATCATGGGGGGTTGTTTCGCAGTGTTCTTTGTATGGAGGAATTTGTAGCTGTGATGGAGATAAACGTGGCATGATTGAGGGATGGAGGAGTGACTGATTTACCACCACTACACCTATTAATCCATCGTCTTCTCCCTCTGAGCCACCCCGACCACATCAATTACAGAGGTAGAGAGGGAGGACGGGAGGGAGGGAGGGGGAGAGGGGAGAAATAGTGAGATCGAGGGGAAAGTGAGAGGGAATGAGGGAGAAAAAGAGACAGAGAGAGAGAAAGCGACAGAACGAGTGAAAGAGAGAGAGGGGCTGTATTATCTGCTGTGAGGAGTAGCAGTACTAGTAAATCAGAGGGGCAGACAGTATTGATAACCTTAAACAGGAGGTGTGCTGCTGCCTGTCTGTCTTTTTACTGGGAGATAATGCGTACGGGGACGTCACCGAGGGCTTTGTGGGGGACCTCTCCCCCCTGAGCGATGTGTAATTGGGGCCAGGAGTTTGTAGGATGAGCTGTTCACGTAGGTGATAGCCAACAGCAACATTATTTTTGTTAGATTATGTTCATGTAGGTGATGGTCATCATCATTAACGTTGTTGTTTTCAACTGGATTGCAGTGAAACATAAATCCAGTAATCAAGTAGCTACTTAGCACATTTTAGATTTGGTTCTGGGTTCCAAGATTACTAACAGTTGAAGTCGGAAGTTTACATACACCTTAGCCAAATACATTTAAACTCAGTTTTTCACAATTCCTGATATTTAATCCTTAAAACAATTCCCTGTCTTAGTTCAGTTAGGATCACCACTTTATTTTAAGAATGTGACATGTCAGAATAATAGTAGAGAGAATGATTTGTTTCAGCTTTTATTTATTTCATCACATTCCCAGTGGGTCAGAAGTTTACATACACTCAATTAGTATTTGGCAGCATTGCCTTTAAATTGTTTAACCTGGGTCGAACGTTTCAGGTAGCCTTCCACAAGCTTCCCACAATAAGTTGGGTGAATTTTGGCCCATTCCTCTTGACAGAGCTGGCGTAACTGAGTCAGGTTAGTCAACCTCCTTGCTCGCACACGCTTTTTCAGTTCTGCCCACAAATTTTCTATGGGATTGATGTCAGGGCTTTGTGATGGCCACTCCAATACCTTGACGTTGTTGTCCTTAAGCTATTTTGCCACAACTTTGGAAGTATGCTTGGGGTCATTGTCCATTTGGAAGACCCATTTGCGACCAAGCTTTAACTTCCTGACTGATGTCTTGAGATGTTGCTTCAATATATCCATATAATTTTCCTTCCTCAAGATGCCATCGTTTTTGTGAAGAGCACCAGGCCCTCCTGCATAAAAGCACCCCCACAACATGATGCTGCCACCCCCGTGCTTCACAGTTAGGATTGTGTTCTTCGGTTTGCAAGCCTCCCCCCTTTTTCCTCCAAACATAACGATGGTCATTATGGCCAAACAGTTCTATTTTTGTTTCATCAGACCAGAGGTCATTTCTCCAAAAAGTACGATCTTTGTCCCCATGTGCAGTTGTCCCCATGTGCAGTTGCAAACCGTAGTCTGGCTTTTTTATGGTGGTTTTGGAGCAGAGGCTTCTTCCTTGCTGAGCGGCCTTTCAGGTTATGTCGATATAGGACTCGTTTTACTGTGGATATAGATACTTTTGTACCTGTTTCCTCCAGCATCTTCACAAGGTCCTTTGCTGTTGTTCTGGGATTGATTTGCACTTTTCGCACCAAAGTACGTTCATCTCTAGGAGACAGAACGCGTCTCCTTCCTGAGCGGTATGACGGCTGCGTGGTCCCATGGTGTTTATACTAGCGTACTATTGTTTATACAGATGAACGTGGTACCTTCAGGCGGTTGGAAATTGCTCCCAATGATGAACCAGACTTGTGGAGGTCTACAATTTTTTTTCTGATGTCTTGGCTGATTTATTTTGATTTTCCCATGATGTCAAGCAAAGAGGCACTGAGTTTGAATTTAGGCCTTGAAATACATCCACAGGTACACCTCCAATTGACTCAAATGATGTCAATTAGCCTATCAGAAGCTTCTAAAAGCCATGACATAATTTTCTGGAATTTTCCAAGCTGTTTAAAGGCACAGTCAACTTAGTGTATGTAAACTTCTGACCCACTGGAATTGTGAAACAGTGAATTATAAGTGAAATAATCTATCTGTTAACAATTGTTGGAAAAATGACTTGTGTCATGCACAAAGTACATGTCCTAACCGACTTGCCAAAACTATAGTTTGTTAACAAGAAATTTGTGGACTGGTTGAAAAATGAGTTTTTTATGACTCCAACTTAAGTGTATGTAAACTTCCGACTTCAACTGTATGTACTAACAGTGTTATGTATCTCTCTGTCTCAAGACCTGTCCTAACCAAGCTGTATCTGTCTCTTTCCCTGTAAAGAACCTGTCCTAACCAAGCTGTATCTGTCTCTTTCCCTGTAAAGAACCTGTCCTAACCAAGCTGTATCTGTCTCTTTCCCTGTAAAGAACCTGTCCTAACCAAGTTGTATCTGTCTCTTTCCCTGTAAAGAACCTGTCCTAACCAAGCTGTATCTGTCTCTTTCCCTGTAAAGAACCTGTCCTAACCAAGCTGTATCTGTCTCTTTCCCTGTAAAGAACCTGTCCTAACCAAGCTGTATCTGTCTCTTTCCCTGTAAAGAACCTGTCCTAACCAAGCTGTATCTGTCTCATTCCCTGTAAAGAACCTGTCCTAACCAAGCTGTATCTCTCTTTGTCTTCCAGAGTGTTGATGGCGTCACGTTAGGCTAGAGGACAGGAAGCAGTCATCAAGATGAACGCGTTGCCGTCAATGGATCGGCACATCCAGCAGACCAACGATAGGCTGCTGTGTATCAAACAGGTAAGAAACACACATCTGGGGGCCTTAATGGGGGCCTTAATGTTTTCAATGAAAGGTGATTTGTAGATCAGTGAGATCGAACAGGTTGCCGTGTATCAAACACGTGAGACAATAGCAACTAGCAACACCAAGGTCGTGGGTTCAGATCCTGGGTTCAGATCCTGGAGGAATCAAATTCCCACATTGTATGTATATTATTGTCTCTGGGTTTTCGCATGTTAAGTGGCATTGGCAGATCTTTTAAAAGAAGGATTGCGTGGATCCAAGGTGGTTGTTACAGTATATATGTCTGCACAGCCCCTTGCTCTGCTCATGACTCCTCCAGCCTACAGCTGCTCTTTCCACACACCACACCGCCTTATATGGCAATCTGTTAGTCTACCCATTAGCTACAGACCAGGTTGCACTGGGGCAGAGAGAGGGGAGAGGGAGAGACAGAGAGCGGGGAGAGTGAGAGAGAGGGATGCCCTGTTAAGTGCAAGAGACTGCTCTCTCTAACTTCTAACTGTACTTCCACATACTCTTCAGTTGATCTCTCTGTCCTTTTGTCTCTTCCATTCTCTCTTCAACTCCTCCCTTCTACTCCTTCTCTGATTCACTGACATCTTGCTCTGTAATAGATAGTGCTGCACTGAGACCTAAGAGCGAGTGAGTACAGATGTCTGCCCGCATGCTGCCAGTGGGTTATTGTTTTGGTTTGGGGTCCTGGCAGAGGGCCAGTGGGCTGAGCTGTTTTCTACTCAGGCAGGTATGAACAGCCTGATCCCCAGACAGGCCAGGGTAAACACGGACATTCAATGGAGGACCAGGAGGCTTTGATGTCTGTCTGCCTGTGAGGCTGCCGACACCCCTCCCTCCCTCCCTCCCTCCCTCCCTCCAATTCAATTCAGAGGCCTTTATTGGCAAGGGAAACAATATGTTTACGTTGCCAAAGGAAGTGAAATAGATAATAAACAAAAGTGAAATAAACAATAAAAACATTACACTCACAAAAGTTTCAGAGGAATAGAGACATTTCAAATGTCATATTACAATGTGCAAATAGTTCAAGTACAAAAGGGAAAATGAATCAACATAAATATGGGTCTCTCTCCCTCCCTCCTACAAGCCAACACAGTGGCTGCTTTCTCCATCTGTTGTCTACTGCCTGTTTGCTCCTTGTCTCCCCAGAGCTGTTCTTGTTAGATGGGCTGGTGGCTAACTCTCTCGCCTATTTTCTCTCTATTTTGTTCCACCAAATCACTATCAAGTTAACTAGCTATCGTGTTCCTTCAGATCAGCAAACACTCAAAGGTTAGGAGCTAATGGAAAGAGTGAGGGGCTTTCTTTGTCCCAGTGAAAATGTAGACAGTCTTCTCGGTGGCAGCTATTATCCCCCTCACCCTGGAGATGTAGGCTATACGACTCACATCAACCAGCCATATCCCGCTCACCCTGGAGATGTAGGCTATACGACTCACATCAACTAGCCATATCCCCCTCACCCTGGAGATGTAGGCTATACGACTCACATCAACTAGCCATATCCCCCTCACCCTGGAGATGTAGGCTATACGACTCACATCAACCAGCCATATCCCCCTCACCCTGGAGATGTAGGCTATACGACTCACATCAACCAGCCATATCCCCCTCACCCTGGAGATTTTTTTATTTACTATTTTTTTATTTTTTATTTCAACTTTATTTAACCAGGTAGGCTAGTTGAGAACAAGTTCTCATTTGCAACTGCGACCTGGCCAAGATAAAGCATAGCAGTGTGAACAGACAACAACACAGAGTTACACATGGAGTAAACAATAGACAAGTCAATAACATGGTAGAAAAAAGAGAATCTATATACAATGTGTGCAAAAGGCATGAGGTAGGCAATAAATCGAATAATTACAATTTAGCAGATTAACACTGGAGTGATAAATCATCAGATGATCATGTGCAAGAAGAGATACTGGTGTGCAAAAGAGCAGAAAAGTAAATAAATAAAAGCAGTATGGGGGTGAGGTAGGTAAATTGGGTGGGTAGTTTACAGATGGACTATGTACAGCTGCAGCGATCGGTTAGCTGCTCGGATAGCAGATTTTTTAAGTTGTTGAGGGAGATAAAAGTCTCCAACTTCAGAGATTTTTGCAATTCGTTCCAGTCGCAGGCAGCAGAGAACTGGAAGGAAAGGCGTCCAAATGAGGTTTTGGCTTTAGGGATGATAAGTGAGATACACCTGCTGGAGCGCGTGCTACGGGTGGGTGTAGCCATCGTGACCAGTGAACTGAGATAATGCGGCACTTTGCCTAGCATAGCCTTGTAGATGACCTGGAGCCAGTGGGTCTGACGACGAACATGTAGCGAGGGCCAGCCGACTAGGGCATACAGGTCGCAGTGGTGGGTCGTATAAGGTGCTTTAGTAACAAAACGGATGGCACTGTGATAAACTGCATCCAGTTTGCTGAGTAGAGTATTGGAAGCTATTTTGTAGATGACATCGCCGAAGTCGAGGATCGGTAGGATAGTCAGTTTTACTAGGGTAAGTTTGGCGGCGTGAGTGAAGGAGGCTTTGTTCCAGAATAGAAAGCCGACTCTAGATTTGATTTTGGATTGGAGATGTTTGATATGAGTCTGGAAGGAGAGTTTGCAGTCTAGCCAGACACCTAGGTACTTATAGATGTCCACATATTCTAGGTCGGAACCGTCCAGGGTGGTGATGCTACTCGGGCGTGCGGGTGCAGGCAGCGAACGGTTGAAAAGCATGCATTTGGTTTTACTAGCGTTTAAGAGCAGTTGGAGGCCACGGAAGGAGTGTTGTATGGCATTGAAGCTCGTTTGGAGGTTAGATAGCACAGTGTCCAGGGAAGGGCCGGAAGTATACAGAATGGTGTCGTCTGCGTAGAGGTGGATCAGGGAATCGCCCGCAGCAAGAGCAACATCATTGATGTATACAGAGAAAAGAGTCGGCCCGAGAATTGAACCCTGTGGTACCCCCATAGAGACTGCCAGAGGACCGGACAACATGCCCTCCGATTTGACACACTGAACTCTGTCTGCAAAGTAGTTGGTGAACCAGGCAAGGCAGTCATTAGAAAAACCGAGGCTATTGAGTCTGCCGATAAGAATATGGTGATTGACAGAGTCAAAAGCCTTGGCCAGGTCGATGAAGACGGCTGCACTGTAATGTCTTTTATCGATGGCGGTTATGATATCGTTTAGTACCTTGAGCGTGGCTGAGGTGCACCCGTGACCGGCTCGGAAACCGGATTGCACAGCGGAGAAGGTACGGTGGGATTCGAGATGGTCAGTGATCTGTTTGTTGACTTGGCTTTCGAAGACCTTAGCTAGGCAGGGCAGGATGGATATAGGTCTGTAACAGTTTGGGTCCAGGGTGTCTCCCCCTTTGAAGAGGGGGATGACAGCGGCAGCTTTCCAATCCTTGGGGATCTCAGATGATACGAAGGAGAGGTTGAACAGGCTGGTAATAGGGGGTGCAACAATGGCAGCGGACAGTTTCAGAAATAGAGGGCCCAGATTGTCAAGCCCAGCTGATTTGTATGGGTCCAGGTTTTCCAGCTCTTTCAGAACATCTGCTATCTGGATATGGGTAAAGGAGAAGCTGGGGAGGCTTGGGCGAGTAGCAGCGGGGGGGGCGGGGCTGTTGGCCAGGTTGGAGTCGCCAGGTGGAAGGCATGGCCAGCCATTGAGAAGTGTTTGTTGAAGTTTTCGATTATCACGGACTTATCAGTGGTGACCGTGTTATCTAGCCTCAGTGCAGTGGGCAGCTGGGAGGAGGTGCTCTTGTTTTCCATGGACTTTACAGTATCCCAGAACTTTTTGGAGTTAGAGCTACAGGATGCAAATTTCTGCTTGAAAAAGCTGGCCTTTGCTTTCCTGACTGACTGCGTGTATTGGTTCCTGACTTCCCTGAACAGTTGCATATCACGGGGGCTCTTCGATGCTATTGCAGTTCGCCACAGGATGTTTTTGTGCTGGTCGAGGGCAGTCAGGTCTGGAGTGAACCAAGGGCTATATCTGTTCTTGGTTCTGCATTTTTTGAACGGAGCATGCTTGTCTAATATGGTGAGGAAGTAACTTTTAAAGAATGACCAGGCATCCTCAACTGACGGGATGAGGTCAATATCCTTCCAGGGTACCCGGGCCAGGTCCATTAGAAAGGCCTGCTCGCAGAAGTGTTTCAGGGAGCGTTTGACAGTGATGAGGGGTGGTCGTTTGACCGTGGACCCGTGGCGGATACAGGCAATGAGGCAGTGATCGCTGAGATCTTGATTGAAGACAGCAGAGGTGTATTTGGAGGGCAAGTTGGTCAGGATAATGTCTATTAGGGTGCCCATGTTTACGGATTTAGGGTTGTACCTGGTGGGTTCCTTGATGATTTGTGTGAGATTGAGGGCATCAAGCTTAGATTGTAGGACTGCCGGGGTGTTAAGCATATCCCAGTTTAGGTCACCTAACAGAACAAACTCTGAAGCTAGATGGGG
The DNA here is from genome assembly GCF_029448725.1 of Salvelinus fontinalis. Taxonomy (NCBI): domain Eukaryota; kingdom Metazoa; phylum Chordata; class Actinopteri; order Salmoniformes; family Salmonidae; genus Salvelinus; species Salvelinus fontinalis. Next base: position 30,084,703 of record NC_074701.1, on the reverse strand, counting down.
AGCGATCAATTCACAGATGGTGTCCAGGGCACAGCTGGGAGCTGAGGGGGGTCGGTAGCAGGCGGCAACAGTGAGAGACTTATTTCTGGAGAGATTAATTTTTAAAATTAGAAGTTCGAACTGTTTGGGCATAGACTTGGAAAGTATGACAGAACTTTGCAGGCTATCTCTGCAGTAGATTGCAACTCCTCCCCCTTTGGCAGTTCTATCTTGACGGAAAGTGTTATAGTTGGGTATGGAAATCTCAGAGTTTTTGGTGGCCTTCCTAAGCCAGGATTCAGACACGGCAAGGACATCAGGGTTGGCAGAGTGTGCTAAAGCGGTGAGTAAGGCAAACTTGGGGAGGAGGCTTCTGATGTTGACATGCATGAGGCCAAGGCTTTTTCGATCACAGAAGTCAACAAATGAGGGTGACTGGGGACATGCAGGGCCTGGGTTTACCTCCACATCACCCGAGGAACAGAGGAGTAGTAGGATGAGGGTGCGGCTAAAGGCTATCAAAACTGGTCGCCTAGAGCGTTGGGGACAAGGAATAAAAGGAGCAGATTTATGGGCGTGGTAGAATAGATTCTGGGCATAATGTGCAGACCAGGGTATGGTGGGGCACGGGTACAGCGGAGGCAAGCCCAGGCACTGGGTGATGATAAGAGAGGTTGTATCTCTGGACATGCTGGTCTCAATGGGTGAGGTCACCGCATGTGTGGGGGGTGGGACAAAGGAGGTATCAGAGGTACGGAGAGTGGAACTACGGGGTCCATTGCAAACCAAAACAATGATAACTAGCCTGAACAACAGTATGTAAGGCATATTGATATTAGAGAGAGACATACAATAAGGCATAAAGTGATTGCAGGTCATGATTGGGAGAGCTAGCTAAAACAGCAGGTGAAATAACAGCAGCTAGTCAGCTAACACAGCAACAGAAGGTAAAAATGGCGACGACTGGGCAGAGAGGGTCGGATTAACTACACACAGATCCTGAGTTAAGGCACAGAGCGGACAGATAAAACACAAATAAACAGAATGGAGTACCGTGAATTAATGGACAGTCAAGCAGGCATCAGCTATGTAGCCAAGTGATCATAGTGTCCAGAGCCGTAGATGG
>NC_074701.1:30066098-30078598 GCF_029448725.1 Salvelinus fontinalis | reverse complement strand
GACCCTCCTCTCTTTTCATCCATCTCTCCTGACCCTCCTCTCTTCATACATCTCTCCTGACCCTCCTCTCTTCATACATCTCTCCTGACCCTCCTCTCTTCATACATCTCTCCTGACCCTCCTCTCTTTTCATCCATCTCTCCTGCCCTCCTCTCTTCATACATCTCTCCTGACCCTCCTCTCTTTTCATCCATCTCTCCTGCCCTCCTCTCTTCATACATCTCTCCTGACCCTCCTCTCTTTATCCATCTCTCCTGACCCTCCTCTCATTTCATCCATCTCTCCTGACCCTCCTTTCTTTTCATCCATCTCTCCTGACCCTCCTCTCTTTATCCATCTCTCCTGACCCTCCTCTCATTTCATCCATCTCTCCTGACCCTCCTCTCTTTTCATCCATCTCTCCTCCTAAAATAGCCCCCTGTCTACATAATGATGACAATACATCATGATATGGTTTCAGATACATTTATTATGAAGTGAGATATTTCTAACAGCCAGTTTTTCTCTCGTTTGTCCGACAGCACTTACAGAACCCGGCCAACTTCCACACGGCAGCGACAGAGCTGCTGGACTGGTGCGGAGACCCCCGAGCCTTCCAGAGACCTTTCGAACAAAGCCTCATGGGATGCCTAACGGTAAGAAGACCCCGGCTGACCGTCTCAGTCAATCACAAGTCTTCATTACTGCTATGAGCCAATTACAGCCCTCCATTTTCCGTGTCAACCAATCACAGCATCAGTCATGTTTACTGTTACTGTTAGCAACGGTGAAGTTAGGCAGCTGCTCGGGCCGTCAGGGGCCAGTGACAGAGGTTAAAGCCGCAGTCACGCTTCACTGTCTGTGCACACACACGCGTGTACACGCACGCGGACATCGTAGTCAGTGACCCCTGGCCGACCTCTCCTGTTCTCCAGCCTCTTCTTATTGATCTGGGCAGCAGGCCAGAGTCCTACAAATCTGCTGCAGGTGTGGGAGAACACACACACACAAACGCATGGTTGCATGCACACAAATTGAGAGAGACTTTTTTTTTACAGAATTTCTGAATGTTGTCTCTAGGGATAGCATCTGTAGGCCTCGTGTGTAGTGTCAATGTTCATCTGTAAGTCAGTATTAAAGCTTCTTAATGCTTATGATAAAAAGACTACCGTATAGAATGTACCCCCCTCTGAGTCCTCTAATAGTATGGGTTCTGTACCTCCTCTGAGTCCTCTAATAGCATGGGGTCTGTATGCCCTCTGAGTCCTCTAATAGCATGGGGTCTGTACCCCCTCTGAGTCCTCTAATAGCATGGGGTCTGTACCCCCTCCAGAGTATGTGAGTGGAACAGAGCAGGAGCTGAGCGAGGAGTGGGTTCCCTATTTGACTGGAGTGTGGAGACAGTTTCCCAAAGGCTGGAGCATCAGCCTTCTCACCCGCTCCAATTTCGCTCCAGTAGCAGTCACTTCACGACCACAGGGCATGTCCGGCCCAGCATGCATTTGTAGTCTACTTGTGTGTTGCTGTAGCCCCTTGCTTTAGCTACTGTCATCTAGTACGCTAAATATTTTCATAGAGAAATTGATAAAACACACAGGTGAAAAATCAAGGTGAGGAGGTCCAAGAGCAAGAGAGGGGGTGCGGTGATAGAAGGGAGAGGGGGACTCCTAGTCAGTTAGACAACTGAATGCCTTCAACTGAAATGTGTCTTCTGCATTTAACCCAACCCCTCTGAAGTGTCCACAACTAAAGAATCATTATGGGGTCAGAAAAGGCAGGTGTCCCGAAAGCATGATAGTGTACTTATACGTGCAAATGCTAACAGAAAGGAGGTCGGTAGCTAGTGTGTCATTGTAGCAAAGTATTTATAAACAAAAAATCTGATCTCTTAAAAGTTTTGTTAATTTTCATTGTATTATCTATACAATAGACCATCATTGATTTTGGCCCAATAGGCCTGGCATTTTACATCTTTCAAGTAGCTTTCTGTTTTGATAGGGTCATTTTACCTAAAATCCGTTAGGCCTAGCTACAGAAATATAAAAAAACAACTACACATCCCTGCCCAGTCTGGCAAGAGCGTTCCAAAGGGTGTTCAGCATCCCCAGTGGCTCTGGAAGCGCTGAGAGGGTATTCTCCGCTGCTGGCCTGCTCTCCAGGCACCATCACATGGGCCTGAAACCACAGACTCCAGCCAAACTCATGTTTCTAAAAATGAATTCAAATGCCCTGTAGATGGAGCATAATAAGGCATTTTTTATTTAATTTGTATTTAATTCTAAGTAAGTCACAGCCTATATGTGCAATGTATAGAATATAATGATTTAATACAACTAAATGTTGTTTAAATGCTGAGAGCTTAATGATCCTGCCAGCCTAGTGTGTCACACTTGCAAATGCTTCACAATGTATTTGTTTGTAGTCTATAGCCTTGAAATAATTTAAATAATATAGCCTAAATAATTCATTTTTGTTCCTTCTTATGCTCCCTGTCTGGCTCCTGACCTATTTAGAGTGTTTAAATGCTGTTTAATGTGACATGTAGACTATTTGAAATAATGTGTGCGTCTTACATTTTTCATTTTTATTAAAATAATTTTCATTCAAATCCATATAGTTTGGTTTCAATACTTAAAAGTCACTTGATAGGTCCAGTTAGTCAAAGAAAGAGATGGATGTTGGTGAAATTGTGATTTTAATGAAGGGAGCGAATTTGAAGCATCCGGTTTTTCCCTGTGAGCGAGGAGCAGTTTTTAGCTGAGCGCTTGGAAAAGATGTGGAGCGATTAGTATGGGGTCTGTACCTCCTCTGAGTCCTCTAATAGTATGGGGTCTGTACCTCCTCTGAGTCCTCTAATAGTATGGGGTCTGTACCTCCTCTGAGTCCTCTAATAGTATGGGGTCTGTACCTCCTCTGAGTCCTCTAATAGTATGGGGTCTGTACCTCCTCTGAGTCCTCTAATAGTATGGGGTCTGTACCTCCTCTGAGTCCTCTAATAGTATGGGGTCTGTACCTCCTCTGAGTCCTCTAATAGTATGGGGTCTGTACCTCCTCTGAGTCCTCTAATAGTATGGGGTCTGTACCTCCTCTGAGTCCTCTAATAGTATGGGGTCTGTACCTCCTCTGAGTCCTCTAATAGTATGGGGTCTGTACCTCCTCTGAGTCCTCTAATAGTATGGGGTCTGTACCTCCTCTGAGTCCTCTAATAGTATGGGGTCTGTACCTCCTCTGAGTCCTCAAATAGTATGGGGTCTGTACCTCCTCTGAGTCCTCTAATAGTATGGGGTCTGTACCTCCTCTGAGTCCTCTAATAGTATGGGGTCTGTACCTCCTCTGAGTCCTCTAATAGTATGGGGTCTGTACCTCCTCTGAGTCCTCTAATAGTATGGGGTCTGTACCTCCTCTGAGTCCTCTAATAGTATGGGGTCTGTACCTCCTCTGAGTCCTCTAATAGTATGGGGTCTGTTCATATTTTGTTTTTTAATCACTCGCAAATTAAAGATGATGCCTTATGTTACAGTGGCATTGCTTACAGCCTACTATTGTACTGGCTGTGGTTTTGTCTTGTCTGTGATTGTTACCTCATTGAATATACAGTGGGGCAAAAAAGTATTTAGTCAGCCACCAATTGTGCAAGTTCTCCCACTTAAAGAGATGAGAGAGGTCTGTAATTTTCATCATAGGTACACTTCAACTATGACAGACAAAATTAGAACAAAAAATCCAGAAAATCACATTGTAGGATTTTTAATGAATTTATTTTCAAATTATGGTGGAAAATAAGTATTTGGTCAATAACAAAAGTTTATCTCAATACTTTGTTATATACCCTTTGTTGGCAATGACAGAGGTCAAACATTTTCTGTAAGTCTTCACAAGGTTTTCACACACTGTTGCTGGTATTTTGGCCCATTCCTCCATGCAGATCTCCTCTAGAGCAGTGATGTTTTGGGGCTGTTGCTGGGCAACACGGACTTTCAACTCCCTCCAAAGATCTTCTATGGGGTTGAGATCTGGAGACTGGCTAGGCCACTCCAGGACCTTGAAATGCTTCTTACGAAGCCACTCCTTCGTTGCCTGGGCGGTGTGTTTGGGATCATTGTCATGCTGAAAGACCCGGCCACGTTTCATCTTCAATGCCCTTGCTGATGGAAGGAGATTTTCACTCAAAATCTCATGATACATGGCCCCATTCATTATTTTCTTTACATGGATCAGTCGTCCTGGTCCCTTTGCAGAAAAACAGCCCCAAAGCATGATGTTTCCACCCCCATGCTTCACAGTAGGTATGGTGTTCTTTGGATGCAACTCAGCATTCTTTGTCCTCCAAAAACGACGAGTTGAGTTTTTACCAAAAAGTTATATTTTGGTTTCATCTGACCATATGACATTCTACCAATCTTCTTCTGGATCATCCAAATGCTCTCTAGCAAACTTCAGACGGGCCTGGACATGTACGTCTGGCACTGCAGGATTTGAGTCCCTGGCGGCGTAGTGTGTTACTGATGGTAGGCTTTGTTACTTTGGTCCCAGCTCTCTGCAGGTCATTCACTAGGTCCCCCCGTGTGGTTCTGGGATTTTTGTTCACCGTTCTTGTGATCATTTTGACCCCATGGGGTGAGATCTTGCGTGGAGCCCCAGATCGAGGGAGATTATCCGTGGTCTTGTATGTCTTCCATTTCCTAATAATTGCTCCCTCAGTTGATTTCTTCAAACCAAGCTACTTACCTATTGCAGATTCAGTCTTCCCAGCCTAGTGCAGGTCTACAATTTTGTTTCTGGTGTCCTTTGACAGCTCTTTGGTCTTGGCCATAGTGGAGTTTGGAGTGTGACTGTTTGAGGTTGTGGACAGGTGTCTTTTATACTGATAACAAGTTCAAACAGGTGCCATTAATACAGGTAACGAGTGGAGGACAGAGGAGCCTCTTAAGGAAGAAGTTACAGGTCTGTGAGAGCCAGAAATCTTGCTTGGTTGTAGGTGACCAAATACTTATTTTCCACCATAATTTGCAAATAAATTCATTAAAAATCCTACAATGTGATTTTCTGGATTTTCCCCCCTCATTTTGTCTGTCATAGTTGAAGTGTACCTATGATGAAAATTACAGGCCTCTCTCATCTTTTTAAGTGGGAGAACTTGCACAATTGGTGGCTGACTAAATACTTTTTTGCCCCATTGTATTGGACGGTTAATAAGAGAGATTAGCTCTAGACTACCTAGTTTGAAGCTAGTCATGTCTATGTCATCAGAGAGACAGTGGATGAGTGAATGCTTGGAGAACACACACACTCATCTTATTGTGTGCAAATTCCACAGATACACACACACACACTTCCTGTTTGATGTCTCTTTCACTCATTGAAAAATCACCTCCACTCTAAACGTGACTCAGTAGTCTAGGTTCACTAGATGATTAAGGTTAGCAAATATATGCAGAGCTTTGCTAAAATCAATCTCTCTGAACCCATCTTAGGACAGTGGTTTACTAGGACAGTGGTTTACTAGGACATTGATTTACTAGGACAGTGGTTTACTAGGACAGTGGTTTAATAGGACAGTGGTTTACTTGGACAGTGATTTACTAGGACAGTGGTTTACTTGGACAGTGGTTTACTAGGACAGTGTTTTACTAGGACAGTGGTTTACTAGGACAGTGGTTTACTAGGACAGTGGTTTACTAGGACAGTGTTTTACTAGGACAGTGGTTTACTAGGACAGTGGTTTACTAGGACAATGGTTTACTAGGACAGTGGTTTACTAGGACAGTGTTTTACTAGGACAGTGGTTTACTAGGACAGTGGTTTACTAGGACAGTGGTTTACTAGTACAGTGGTTTACTAGTACAGTGGTTTAATAGGACAGTGGTTTACTAGGACAGTGGTTTACTAGGACAGTGGTTTACTAGGACAGTGGTTTACTAGGACAGTGGTTTACTAGGACAGTGGTTTACTTGGACAGTGGTTTACTTGGACAGTGGTTTACTAGGACAGTGGTTCACTTGGACAGTGGTTCACTTGGACAGTGGTTTACTTGGACAGTGGTTTATTAGGACAGTGGTTTACTAGGACAGTGGTTTACTAGGACAGTGGTTTACTAGGACAGTGGTTTACTAGGACAGTGGTTTACTAGGACAGTGGTTTACTAGGACAGTGGTTTACTTGGACAGTGGTTTACGAGGACAGTGGTTTACTTGGACAGTGGTTTACTTGGACAGTGGTTTACGAGGACAGTGGTTTACTAGGACAGTGGTTTACTAGGACAGTGATTTACTAGGACAGTGATTTACTTGGACAGTGGTTTACTAGGACAGTGGTTTACTAGGACAGTGGTTTACTAGGACAGTGATTTACTAGGACAGTGATTTACTAGGACAGTGATTTACTTGGACAGTGGTTTACTAGGACAGTGGTTTACTAGGACAGTGGTTTACTAGGACAGTGGTTTACTAGGACAGTGGTTTACTTGGACAGTGGTTTACGAGGACAGTGGTTTACTTGGACAGTGGTTTACTTGGACAGTGGTTTACTAGGACAGTGGTTTACTAGGACAGTGATTTACTAGGACAGTGATTTACTTGGACAGTGGTTTACTAGGACAGTGGTTTACTAGGACAGTGGTTTACTAGGACAGTGATTTACTAGGACAGTGATTTACTAGGACAGTGATTTACTTGGGCAGTGGTTTACTAGGACAGTGATTTACTTGGACAGTGGTTTACTAGGACAGTGGTTTACTTGGACAGTGGTGGTGCGGAAGCAGTCTTACAACAAAATCTGTGAGTAAACTAAATCTTCCGATAAGACTGTAGTTTTTAACAGATGCTCAAACAATGTTCCTGCCGATCTTTTAATTTCCTGTGTGTGTGTGTGTATATATATATACAGTGGGGAGAACAAGTATTTGATACACTGCCGATTTTGCAGGTTTTCCTACTTACAAAGCATGTAGAGGTCCAATTTTTATCATAGGTACACTTCAACTGTGAGAGACGGGATCTAAAACAAAATCCAGAAAATCACATTGTATGATTTTTAAGTAATTAATTAGCATTTTATTGCATGACATAAGTATTTGATACATCAGAAAAGCAGAATTTAATGTTTGGTACAGAAACCTTTGTTTGCAATTACAGAGATCATACGTTTCCTGTAGTTCTTGACCAGGTTTGCACACACTGCAGCAGGGATTTTGGCCCACTCCTCCATACAGACCTTCTCCAGATCCTTCAGGTTTCGGTGCTGTCGCTGGGCAATACGGACATTCAGTCCCTCCAAAGATTTTCTATTGGGTTCAGGTCTGGAGACTGGCTAGGCCACTCCAGGACCTTGAGATGCTTCTTACGGAGCCACTCCTTAGTTGCCCTGGTTGTGTGTTTCGGGTCGTTGTCATGCTGGAAGACCCAGCCACGACCCATCTTCAATGCTCTTACTGAGGGAAGGAGGTTGTTGGCCAAGATCTCGTGATACATGGCCCCATCCATCCTCCCCTCAATACGGTGCAGTCGTCCTGTCCCCTTTGCAGAAAAGCATCCCCAAAGAATGATGTTTCCTGCTTCAGGTCATTGACCAGGTCCTGCCGTTTAGTTCTGGGCTGATCCCTCACCTTCCTCATGATCATTGATGCCCCGCGAGGTGAGATCTTGCATGGAGCCCCAGACCGAGGGAGATTGACCGTCCTCTTGAACTTCTTACATTTTCTAATAATTGCGCCAACATTTGTTGCCTTCTCACCAAGCTGCTTGCCTATTGTCCTGTAGCCCATCCCAGCCTTGTGCAGGTCTACAATTTTATCCCGTATGTCCTTACACAGCTCTCTGGTCTTGGCCATTGTGGAGAGGTTGGAGTCTGTTTGATTGAGTGTGTGGACAGGTGTCTTTTATACAGGTAACGAGTTCAAACAGGTGCAGTTAATACAGGTAATGAGTGGAGAACAGGAGGGCTTCTTAAAGAAAAACTAACAGGTCTGTGAGAGCCGGAATTCTTACTAGTTCGTAGGTTTTCAAATACTTATGTCATGCAATAAAATGCTAATTAATTACTTAAAAATCATACAATGTGATTGTCTGGATATTAGTTTTAGATTCCGTCTCTCACAGTTGAAGTGTACCTATGATACAAATTACAGACCTCTACATGCTTTGTAAGTAGGAAAACCTGCAAAATCGTCAGTGTATCAAATACTTGTTCTCCCCACTGTATGTGTGTGTGTGTGTGTGTGTGTGTGTGTGTGTGTGTGTGTGTGTGTGTGTGTGTGTGTGTGTGTGTGTGCGCGCATGCTCGTTTATTCATGCTTGCACATATGCCTATTATTGCTAGTCAAGGGAGTACTGTACTAATATTGATCAATACCCCACTTGGAATGAAATATCAACACCACTTAAATACTGGCCTGTTTCATTGCTGTTGTTAATGATTTTGCATAGATTATTTATTCCTGTAGAATCTAGATAGATATATTTCATTGGACTGCTTTAGAAAGTAAAGACTTCTCCAAATTGCCTTTTATATAACTAGTGTCTTCAGAGATATTTCCTGCATAAGTAGAGAGCAGGAAATTGGAGAAGTTGGTCACTAAGGCAACCATGGCTAGCATTTAGAAGTGAGTTCTAAAATGGCACAGTTTCTTTTAGAGTGCACTGAATATGTTGATAAATACTTACTGAGTTGATAATGCTGTGTTGACTCACTGAGTAGGGGAGTGTTCTGGTTACTGCTGGGGACAGCAGAAAGCCTTGCGGTTAGCCAATAACTGAAAGGTCGCTAGTTCGAATCCCTGAGCCAACAAGTTGAACAAATCTGCCGATGTGCCCTTGTGCAAGGCACTTAACCTATGCTCCAGGGTTGCTGTTGATAATGGCTGACCCTGGCCGTAAGCCCACTCTCCGAGGGTGTCTCGGGGAGTTGGGATATACAAAAAACACATTTCCAATTCACACATGAGTATAATACCGGTACACACTTGAACATGTGTGAAATAGTACAACTATTAACGCCACCTCCATGTTGTTATTATGACTTGATTGTTCTCTTATGTTCTCACTTCTTTTTTCCCTTCCCTCCCTTCCTCCATTCCTCTCCTCCTCCCTCCCTTCCTCCATTCCTCTCCTCCTCCCTCCCTTCCTCCTCCCTCCCTTCCTCTCCTCCTTCCTCCTTCCTCCATTCCTCTCCTCCTCCTCCCTCTCCTCCTCCATTCCTCTCCTCCCTCCCTCTCCTCATCCATTCCTCTCCTCCCTCCCTCCCTCCCTCTCCTCCTCCCTCCCTCTCCTCCTCCCTCCCTTCCTCCATTCCTCTCCTCATCCCTCCATTCCTCTCCTCCTCCCTCCCTCTCCTCTCCCCTACCCTCCCCGCTCTTTCCCTCCCTCACTCCCCTCTCTTTCCATCCATCCATCCCTCCCTCCGCCCTACCTCCCCTCTCTCTCCCTCCCTTCATCCCTACCTCTCTCCCTCTCTCCCCCCTCCATCCCTACCTCTCCCCCTCCCTCCCCTCTCTCTCCCTCCCCTACCTTCCCTCCCCTCTCTCTCCCTCCCATCTCTCTCTCTCCCTTCCTCCTTCCCTCTAGGTGGTGAGTCGTGTAGCAGCCCAACAAGGCTTTGACCTGGACCTAGGCTACAGGCTTCTGGCTGTTTGTGCTGCTAACAGAGACAAATTCACGCCCAAGTCAGCAGGTAAGAGACACCATCATCACTGACTAAATGCCAGGGAACTACCAAGGTCATGTTCATTAGGGCACACAACGGAAAACGAAAATGAGCATTTCTTATTGGACAAATCCAGGTAGTCCCGTCTTGTTGCAATTTGTTTTCTTCCGCTTGGTGCCAAATGAACACCACCCAGGTGAAAGAGGATTGTAAAATAAATAGTTACCCGTCTCATGCTGAAGTGCAGGCTAGGAACTCACAGTATGTGACATAACTACTGTTGAACTCCACTGCCCAATGTTTTAACATTTCCGGAGGCCGTTTTGTGTGTGTTGTTCTCAGTATGAGTTGATAACGTTGATTGTTGTCGCTAGAAGGTTGTATGATCAGATCCTGGTTACAGGCATGGGATGCATCCCGAATGACACCCTATGGGCCCTGGTCAAAACCAGCCCACTATATAGGGTGCCTTTTGGAACACAGCCATGGTCATGTTTCAGGGCTTCTGTGGTTTTCTTCATTTCTGTCTTCCGTTGAGAAGAGCTGTCCCAATGGCAGGCAGTCTCACAGAAAACAGTCAACTCAACTATCTCTGCGCACGCACATACACACACGCACGCACATACACACACACACATGGACATTCACACACACACACATACATACACACACATATAGACATTCACACACACTCACACACACACACACACACATACATACACACGCACAACAGACACACACTACACACTACAGTAATGCTGTACTCAGACACTTTGACTTTCAAATCCAATTCCTCCGATCCATACCACACTGTATTCCAGAGTGTCCATTTGTCTGAGTGAAATCTGGACAGGCAGGGGCAAGGGAGGGAGAGCGATGGATGGATCGATGGTTGGAAGTAGAGGGGTGTGGAGAAACGCCTGACAAAGCCACAACAGGTCAGAATTAAGATAAAGGGATGTTTGAAAGAACTTTGAGTAACCATGGTTACCTTGAACGTTTTTGTGGTTCTAATGGAATGGAATTGGCTTGTTTTTGTGGTAAAAATTTGTTAATATTAAGTGGTAAATATTTGTTAAATAATAGTTTACTTCCAGTATGTTGGAACCAATACACACAACAGAATTACTTTTCTCCATTTCATCTCTCATCCGCCTCTGTGTTCATCCTTAGAGAGCGTTTTCAAAAACAACTGTTTCTCATGTAAGTCATCTAGAAAAAGTACCTTTCCTTTGTGGTTGATCCTCCTGTTAGAAGGACCCAAACAGACAGACAGACGGACGGACGAACGGGCGGACGTTAGTTAGTTAGTTTATATGGACAGGCCTGTTTCTTCCCCCTGTATCTGTATTGATGGTATAATGTGATTGTCGTCCTGGGCTCAGGTTGGACTGTGTGGTCTATAGTTAGAATCATCTCCAAGCCTTCTGATCTAATAAAGAGAGTCTGGCCTTGACCTGGGCCCGATGCGTCCCAAATGGCACCCTATTCCCTATGGCCAAAAGAACTGGACTAAGGGAAGATGGTGCCATTTGGGACGCAGACTGAGAATGGGTTTCAGAGGAAGGAAAGCTTAGAACTGATGGAGACAAATGGGAAATGTACTGAAGGGAATTATACATGGGAGAGGGAGAGGAAGTGTGTAGATGGAGGCAGATGGGGCTCAGACTGGTCCCACTCAGCCAGCCAGCATCCATCTTAACTCGGGTCTGTCTGAGGAACCAGACAAGAAGGAAACAGACGCAGTAAAAACACACAGACATTCTTAAGGCGACTATGTGAGGCTGGAAGAGATGATGCACCAGCCCGTCCTGTGTGTGTGTGTCTCCGCCCGCATAAAGTGCAGCCCTAGCACAATCCCCTGACAGCCAGGCTGGCAATATAGGGCCCCACATCTGACACATAGGAGCCCAGACAGAGAGCAAGAGTCTTGGATCAACTCTGGCCATCTCTGGGGAGGGGAGGGCCAGCCTGGTTCTCCATCCCCCAGCTCCACTCTGTATGCTGATCAATGACCGGACGCTTATTACAGAAGAGATGTTCAAATAAATTGTCTGCACACTTATAGGTCAAGTATTCATGCAAATGCCATTTACAAATGTTAACTTTACCTCTATTTGTAATGGCTGTATTATGCTCTAGGATATCTAGGGGTCTGCATGTTTTACCATGCAATACGCTTCAGCAGAGATTTGAATTGCGATTTGCGTTGCTTTCAGTGTGAGTTTACCTTATTGTAGCCCACCTAGAAAAAACTAGCTAGCAGTCTGAAATGCAAGATCCTCCTACAGTTAACCACTAGCTGTTGCTATGGCAGCATTACTATCTGCAGTTAGCCATTAGCTGTTAGTCTCTAGCAGTTTCTGTATCGTGGATTACCTAGCTGTAGCTAGCCATTAGCCATTGCTGTGGATTACCTGCAGACTGTTAAGGGTGCGCTTAGCAATGTCCCTGATAATTGTTACAAAGACCAGAGCTAACCCTAATCCCATTCCTCACATCTGACTGACTCATTTGCTAGCTAGCTGTAGTTTCCCTCAGACGGGCCTACAAGGGGAAGTGGATAGACCTAAGGCACAGAGCATCATCTAGGTTTAGTACAGTGTAGACCAGTGGATATTTAGGGTTACCAAACTGGTTCTTGGTTCCTATCTGGTGGCAGCAGTCAGTCAATCATTCACCTCTATTTTATTTGGTCCACCTTTCCCTGAAGCTGTCTCTGTGACATTCAATAAACACAACAGTGTCCCTCAAAATGACAGCCCCCACAGACATTCTCACCTCTCGCTTGTAATCCTCACCGCTTACATATTTGGGTGTAGAAACATTTCAGACAGCTACTTTTCTGAATTCCTGAGAGGGGCTAGTTTAGAGTTGTTCTT
>NC_074701.1:30053598-30061098 GCF_029448725.1 Salvelinus fontinalis | reverse complement strand
TGAGACACACTGAGACTTTGCTTGACTCTGGGTAAGTCTGAGAGCAGTGTGTGTGCGCCTGCGTGTGTGAATACTCTGACTTGAGTTATAAATATTCTGCATTTTAGGTATGCGGAAAAAATAAAGTTTTATAGTATGTGAAATTTTACAAATTGAGTATGCTTCAAATGCCAGATGTCAGACTCATTTCAGCTTTTCATTTAGTAGAATTCTCTGCACACTATTGAGGGAAATGATCGTCTTTCGAGACCCTGAGGGGATGCACTGAACCAAAGTGAATGAATGGAGTGTGAGGGTACTGTATCTGTGTTGAGCTGTCTGCTTGAAGAAGGTATTTGTATGTATGCATGTTTCGGTAACGTCTGTGGTTGCAAGTGTGCATGTGAGATTGTGTTTGTGTTAGACAACCCCAGTCTGATATAAGTAGGGTCCCCTGCTATTGCTCATGATAAAATTAGTGTTTTGGTTCTGAGAGCATAAATAGAATTAGTCTGACTAGAATGGACACTCCTGATGGATTCATTGATTGGAAACTTTTGAATTAGAATTTTTTTCTCTCCACGTTTTAAAACTCATCAATGTGTGTTTCCACTATTTAAATGCAGCAGTGTAATATCCTAAAGCACTACAAAATGAGTGTGATTCATTACATAAGATTATGAGAAATGTAGTACATTTTCTGTTGTAGTGGATGGATATATACAGTACCAGTCAAAAGTTTGGACACACCTACTCATTCCAGGATTTTTCTTTATTTTTATGTTATTTCATAGTTTTGATGTCTTCACTATTATTCTACAATGTGGAAAATAGTAAAATAAAGAAAAACCGTTGAATGAGTAGGTGTGTCCAAACTTTTGACTGGTACTATATGTCTGAGAGCATGACTAGAGCCTAGCAGCACTGCACAGGACAGACAGAGACATCAGCTGACAAGGGCTTGACCTGCTTGGGCCACAGTTTGACACACGCACGCACGCACACACACACACACACACACACACACACACACACACACACACACACACACTTGGGCCACAGTTTTTACTCAATGACCTGAGCTCTGCATCAGAGAGACTGTCTGCCCGTTCAGTAAGATTGTGTAGTACTGAATGGACAGTGGCTGCACAACTAGTAAGATTGTGTACTGGCAGGACAGTAAGATTGTGTACTGGCAGGACAGTAAGATTGTGTACTGACAGGACAGTAAGATTGTGTACTGGCAGGACAGTAAGATTGTGTACTGGCAGGACATTAAGATTGTGTACTGGCAGGACAGTAAGATTGTGTACTGGCAGGACAGTAAGATTGTGTACTGGCAGGACAGTAAGATTGTGTACTGGCAGGACAGTAAGATTGTGTACTGGCAGGACAGTAAGATTGTGTACTGGCAGGACAGTAAGATTGTGTACTGACAGGACAGTAAGATTGTGTACTGGCAGGACAGTAAGATTGTGTACTGGCAGGACAGTAAGATTGTGTACTGACAGGACAGTAAGATTGTGTACTGACAGGACAGTAAGATTGTGTACTGGCAGGACAGTAAGATTGTGTACTGACAGGACAGTAAGATTGTGTACTGACAGGACAGTAAGATTGTGTACTGGCAGGACAGTAAGATTGTGTACTGGCAGGACAGTAAGATTGTGTACTGGCAGGACAGTAAGATTGTGTACTGGCAGGACAGTAAGATTGTGTACTGGCAGGACAGTAAGATTGTGTACTTGGAGGACAGTAAGATTGTGTACTTGGAGGACAGTAAGATTGTGTACTTGGAGGACAGTAAGATTGTGTACTGGCAGGACAGTAAGATTGTGTACTTGGAGGACAGTGGGTGATTCACTAAGACAGACATGGTGCAGTTCCCAGTGAACACTGTTGATCTGTTGAGCTGCACTGTGTCTGTTTCCTGTATATCTAATGTGCTCAAACCACTGGAACTTCCAGTATCCTCAGAGCTTGTGTGTGTGTGTGTGTGCGCGCGTGCGTGCGTGTGTGTGTGTGCGTGCGTGCATGTCCCATTTCCTCTTCTGTAAGAAGCCTAGGATACTGACTTAAAGGCCCAGTGCAGATGTTTTTATGTCAATATAAAATCCTTTCTGGGTAACGAATAAGTACCTTACTGTGATTGTTTCTAATCAAAATGGTTAAAATAAATACAAAATTGGCTTCTTATCGAAGAGAAGTTTCTCAAACAAGAATTTTGCTAGGACGGTCTGAGTGGTTTCAACTAATTTACCGCCTGGTACCCACCAAAACAGGCAACAATTTCAGGATGGTCTTTTCATCATTTGTACAATTTAACAGTATTATTCCAACCTCATAGTGTGGAAATACACTCAGTGGCCAGTTTATTAGGTACACCACGAAAACAGATCGCTCCTACAGACAGTGAGTCACGTGGCCGTGGCTTGCTATATAAGACAGGCATTCAGTTACTGTTCGATTGGATGTTAGAATGGGAAAAACAAGTGACCTAAGCGACTTTGAGTGTGGTATGATTGTCGGTGTCAGGCGGGCCGGATCCAGTATCTCAGAAACCCTGCCTCCCCTTGGACTTTTCACGCACGAGAGTGTCTAGGGTTTACCGAGAATGGTGAGACAAACAAAAAACATCCAGTCAGCGGCAGTCCTGTGGGCGAAAACATTGATGAGAGGTCGAAGGAGAATGGCAAGAATCGTGCTAGCTAACAGGCGGGCCACAAACAGACAACGGTGTCCACACCTATCAGCTAAAAACAAGAAGAAGCGGCTCCAGTGAAAACGCTATCACCAACACTGGACAACTGAGGAGTGGAAAAACATTGCCTGATCCAATGAATCGTGGTTGCTGTTGTCCGGATTTGGACACATTCTGTCTGGTACAGGCTGGTGGTGTACTGGTGTCTGGATTTGGACACATCCTGTCTGGTACAGGCTGGTGGTGTACTGGTGTCTGGATTTGGACACATCCTGTCTGGTACAGGCTGGTGGTGTACTGGTGTCTGGATTTGGACACATCCTGTCTGGTTCAGGCTGCTTGTGAACTGGTGTCTGGATTTGGACACATCCTGTCTGGTACAGGCTGGTGGTGTAATGGTGTCTGGATTTGGACACATCCTGTCTGGTTCAGGCTGCTGGTGTAATGGTGTCTGGATTTGGACACATCCTGTCTGGTACAGGCTGGTGGTGTACTGGTGTCCGGATTTGGACACATCCTGTCTGGTACAGGCTGGTGGTGTAATGGTGTCTGGATTTGGACACATCCTGTCTGGTACAGGCTGGTGGTGTACTGGTGTCCGGATTTGGACACATCCTGTCTGGTACAGGCTGGTGGTGTACTGGTGTCTGGATTTGGACACATCCTGTCTGGTACAGGCTGGTGGTGTACTGGTGTCCGGATTTGGACACATCCTGTCTGGTACAGGCTGGTGGTGTAATGGTGTCTGGATTTGGACACATCCTGTCTGGTTCAGGCTGGTGGTGTACTGGTGCCTGGATTTGGACACATCCTGTCTGGTTCAGGCTGGTGGTGTACTGGTGTCTGGATTTGGACACATCCTGTCTGGTACAGGCTGGTGGTGTAATGGTGTCTGGATTTGGACACATCCTGTCTGGTACAGGCTGGTGGTGTACTGGTGTCTGGATTTGGACACATCCTGTCTTGTACAGGCTGGTGGTGTACTGCTGTCTGGATTTGGACACATCCTGTCTGGTACAGGCTGGTGGTGTACTGGTGTCTGGATTTGGACACATCCTGTCTGGTACAGGCTGGTGGTGTACTTGTGTCTGGATTTGGACACATCCTGTCTGGTACAGGCTGGTGGTGTACTGGTGTCTGGATTTGGACACATCCTGTCTGGTACAGGCTGGTGGTGTACTGGTGTCTGGATTTGGACACATCCTGTCTGGTACAGGCTGGTGGTGTACTGGTGTCTGGATTTGGACACATCCTGTCTGGTACAGGTTGGTGGTGTAATGGTGTCTGGATTTGGACACATCCTGTCTGGTTCAGGCTGGTGGTGTACTGGTGTCTGGATTTGGACACATCCTGTCTGGTACAGGCTGGTGGTGTAATGGTGTCTGGATTTGGACACATCCTGTCTGGTTCAGGCTGGTGGTGTACTGGTGTCTGGATTTGGACACATCCTGTCTGGTACAGGCTGGTGGTGTACTGGTGTCTGGATTTGGACACATCCTGTCTGATACAGGCTGGTGGTGTACTGGTGTCTGGATTTGGACACATCCTGTCTGGTACAGGCTGGTGGTGTAATGGTGTGGGGAATGTTTTTCTGGCACGCGTTAGGTCCCTTGATACCAATTGAGCAAAGAGTGGTACTAGATGGGTGTACCTAATAAACTGGTATTGTATAAATAAAACACAGGCTAATCCTATTTTGGACTAGCCTCAGGATATTGTACATCCTATCCATGTAATGTGTTCGAACCACTGAAACCTCCAGTTGTTGTGCATCAGTATGTTGGTTTTTGTATGTGTATGTTTTATTTTGTATTGTTTGAAGAAGAAAAAAGTATTATATTTAAATATGAATCCTTACAGTATAGGTGTGTGAATGCGTACAAGCAAGTGTGTGATTGAGAAAGCGTGCGTGCGTGAGCACTATACGCCAGGCTGCATTGTAATCTGGAAACTAGTATGATGTATCCTATCTCTGTGCTCTCTCAAGAGCATTGAAGTCAACCACAATAAATCGTGTTGTGCGGGAGTTCTTTTTATTTTTCTACATAGTGCATCATCCACCATGACTCTCCACCTCTCTGCATCTCTTTTTGGGGTCAGGTATTCACAGCAAAATGCATATTATGATCTGGAGATGTGTAGTCTACTGATCCTGTGGGGCGGAAGGAAAGGGTCTTTGCGAGGGATTGGCATGAGCCTAGGTTTTTTGCCTACGCGGGCCTAATTTTGTTTTTGTTTTGTGTGTGTTTTCTTTGAGCCTCAATTATTTGTGGGTTTGGTGCTGTGGGCACATACACAGGGAGACAAGACACATAAATTGCAGACTGCACCTTTAACTTGACTGTTGCTGCTGCATTTTGTGTTTTGTTCGTGATTAACCCCTCCCTCCCCAGTAAAATGTGTAATTTGAACCCTACAGAAACCAACACCTGCAGGAGATGTCAGAGTGACTCAGGTAGTTAACCTCCCTCCCTCCATCCCTCGCTCCCTCCATCTTTCTCTGGCTCCAGCATCTGACCGTTTGTCATTACGCTCATCCCTCCATCACCACCTCTCCATCTGAATGTTCCGTATGCCCACAGAGGCCAAATCAAACTCGCACTGTGAGAAAACCTGAACAGTTGCGTTTCAGTAAACAAATAAATGTGATTATTTACCCTGAGACGGTTTTTCCCCAGCAGTGCGCTTTTGATTGAATTTGCCTCAGAGTCTTGGAGAGAGATTATAAACCCATTGGATGTGCTTCTGGTTGGGCAGAGGCTAGCAGAGTGGAGTGGAGGGGGGATCATTGGCTGGGAAGGATACAATTGGCTGCTAAATGGGTTCCATAACGGTTTTGCAGAAGCATGACTTTGAATGCATCCCAAATGGCACCCTATTCCCTATATTTATGGAATGATCTAGGGAATAGGGTGCCATTTGGGATGCACACTTTTGATTTCAGGAGGATTTGATATCCTCTCTCCATATTTTGCATACATTATTCTGCTCACATAACACAGCATACTGTCTGGAGCTTGAATAGATAGACCTTATGATTTTATAGAAATATTTTTTTTTTGTCTCGTGTCACACATTGTATGTGAATAGGCGTCCAATGTGCGGTTTTTATGTTCTGAGAACGTGTACTGTCTCATATATGTGTACAGTCTACCTCGATCTGTAATGTGTGTGAGCTGGTCTGCATGTGTTTCTGTATCAGAGTAATGTGGGCTGCACAATCAATCAGTCATTTAGGCTAGTCTGTGACGTCACTGCTTACCACATTCATCCAAACTGTACGTTCAGTGGAAATGTGTGGTCTGGTCTTTTAAACTTGCTGTTTATTATGTAGCAGTGCTGCGATATCGCAGTGTCAACAACAGAGAAAGATACGCTACTTGTGGACACCTGCTCGTTGAACATCTTATTCCAAAATCATGGGCATTAATATGGGATTGGTCCCCCCTTTGCTGCTATAACAGCCTCCACTCTTCTGGGAATGCTTTCTACTAGGTGTTGGAACATTGCTGTGGGGACTTGCTTCCATTCAGCCAGAAGAGCATTAGTGAGGTCGGGCACTGATGTTGGGAGATTCAGCCTAGCTCGCCGTCTGCGTTCCAATTCATCCCAAAAGTGTTCGATGGGGTTGAGGTCAGGGCTCTGTTCAGGGCAGTCAAGTTCTTCCACACCGATCTCAACAAACCATTTCTGTATGGACCTCGCTTTGTGTACAGGGGCGTTGTCATGTTGAAACAGGAAAGGACCTTCCCCAAACTGCTGCCACAAAGTTGGAAGCACAGAATCATCTAGAATGTAATTGTATGCTGTAGTGTTAAGATTTCCCTTCACTGGGGCCTAGCCCGAACCATGAAAAACAGCCCCAGACCATTATTCCTTCTCCACCAAACTTTACAGCTGGGGCTATGCATTTGGGCAGGTAGCGTTCTTCTGGGCATGCGCCAAACACAGATTAGTCCGTCGTACTGCCAGATGGTGAAGTGTGATTCATCACTCCAGAGAAGGCGAGCTTTACACCACTCCAGCCTACTCTTGGCATTGCACATGGTGATCTTAGGCTTGTGTGCAGCTACTCGGCCATGGAAACCCATTTCATGAGGCTCCCGACGAACAGTTCTTGTGCTGACGTTGCTTCCAGAGACAGTTTGGAACTCAGTAGGGAGTGTTGCAAACAAGGACATACAATTTTTATGTTCTATGCCCTTCAGCAGTTGGCGGCCACGTTCTGTGAGCTTGTGAGGCCTACTACTTCGTGGCTGAGCCGTTGTTGATCCTAGACGTTTCCACTTCACAATAACAGCACTTACAGTTGACCAAGACAGCTCTAACATGGCAGAAATTTTACAAACTGACTTATGGGAAAGGTGGCATCCTATGACGGTGCCATGTTGGGGCCATTCTACTGCCAATGTTTGTCTATGGAGATTGCATGGCTGTGTGCACTTGTCACCAACGGTGTGGCTGAAATAGCAGAATCCAGTAATTTGAAGGGGTGTTCACATACTTTTGTCATGGCTGTACCTTTCAGTGTGGAAGAGGATATTCCCTGGAGACAGTCTCACCTCCACTAGCTAAAACATCTGAGTCATCCAGCCTGTGTGAACTGCATGAAGTGTAACCCGGGAAACAGGCTGCTGTGCCCCCATTAACTAATGATAGAGGGCAGTCCTCATGTACAAGGAAGCTCCCAATGCTAATTACTGTAGAGCTGAGAGAGAGAGAGTTAGGGAGGGAGAGCGTTATGGAGGGAGAGTTAGGGATGGAGAGCGTGGTTAGGGATGGAGGGAGAGTTAGGGAGAGGGAGAGTTAGAGAAGGGATT